>NC_133652.1:293500338-293800338 GCF_009905375.1 Apium graveolens | reverse complement strand
TTTGTATGCAAGACTTTTACTAAAACCCTAGCCAGCAAGAGAGAAGATGTAGAGACCAAGAGGAAACGAGTTTATGCTAGTACATATCCAATCCTCGAGTTCAAGTATTCGTGTGGATACCGATAGAGCGTACATCGCGAGAGCAGGATAGCGTGGTTATTGAACAAGCTTTGGATCTCCATTAGTCAACCAATTTGCAAAGCTTCTTAAGGTAAACAATCTGATCTACGAATTAAATATCTATTTTTTGCATGGATCCTGAGGTGGGTTTCGAAAATTCTAATTTTTCACATTTTTAATTACTGCTTTCCGTTGCATTTATGTGCTTGAAACCCAACAGAATGGGCCTGGACTCTTACTGCACCGAAGTGTTTAATTTGAAAAGCAATAAAGTTGACCTAAGAGCTAATGTAGACCTTCTTGAAGAAGAAAGCGAAGCAGCCCATCAAAGAAATCTCAAATACCAACTTCAGGCAACCCATATTTTGATTCGGGTGTAAAGGAGCGCAATTTCTTTGTCGGTTACCTAGTGGTGAGGAATTTAGCAATGTCAATGCCCGCTAAGCAAGGAAAACTTCAGCCAAATTGGAGAGGCCCTTACTCTGTAGCTCAAGTCATCAGGTCCGGGAACGTATAAGCTAAAGACTTTGGAATGTGAACCTATCAAAAAACTTGGTACGCTTCTAGATTCCGGAAATTTTTCCAGTAAGCCTCTCTTAAGCCTTCCTATTGATTTATTTCAGATTATTAAATTCAATCATTTACTTCAGTAATGCAATTTGAATTTCCTAATGGCGAAGCATGTAGGACATTGTATGAATTTCCATTTTCTATGAAATTTATATATTTTTCCCTTTTTATTTTCAATTTATGATTATATCCCAAAGTCCCTGAATGATATATATGTGAGGGGTAAGAACATTCGAAGGAAGATGGAGATTCTGGAGGGATACAAGGAGCCCCGAAGAGGTGACCTTAACCAACTGTCAAGCCGCTATAAATAATCCCGAAAGGACTGATCAAAGGGTTAATGATAAGATGAAAATGAATTGAAGCTTGGAAAGGTGAAGAGTTAGTTAACTGATTGCTTTTACACCACTTAACGCGCCGATCTCCAAAATTTTCCACTAAATTAAAGGCAAACCATGCTTCATCCGACCAGCCAAAATGAAGATGGCCGATCACAAGAAGAATGTCGATAAGTATTGTGACTACCATAAGAATAAAGGTCAAAATAGTGATGAATGTCTTCACTTGAAGAGGCTGACTGAAAAAATGATCAAGGCTAGAGAACTCAATCAATTTGTAAGAGACCCGAGGGAGAAGTTGGGGCCAAATGAGACAATGAACATAGAACACAAAAAGATATATCAGGGAGAGGTGAAGACGATTTCGGGAGGGTGTTCCCTTGGAGTTGAGGGTAAAAATGCCAAGAAAAGGTACGCTCGTCTAGTTTATAATTTATACCAGTTCAGCCCTGCTAGAGAGACTATGTCGCTCTCCTTCACCAAAGAAGACTACGACGATGTCATATACCCCCATGAAGATCCGCTAATAATCCACCATATCATCGGGGAAAATAAGATATGGAAAGTGTAAGTAGACGGAGGGAATTTGACCAATATCTTATTTCATTAGATGTATACCATGTTGAATCTAACTGGACTATAGGTGGAGCCATGCCATGCGGTTCCTCTTAAGGACTTCGGCATATTGCATATACCTTGTGAATGTCATATACAGCTGAAAAATAGGTACATCGTAAGATTTGAAATCCCCTACAACGCACTCCTAGGACAACAATTCTTCTGGGCCTTTCAAGCTGTTGAGTCGATCGCCCATCTCAAGATGAAGTACCCAACTGAGAAGACCAGGGGACATCAATAACAATCATGCTTAAAAATCTCGATAAAGATCAATATTTTGGAGAGAATGACACCGGTGGGAAAAGAAAGCATCCAGAAGCCAAACCAAGTGGAAATAAGCAATTGTTAAACATTGAACTAGAGAAATTCAGGGCTGTCCTATCATGCCCAATTACGGAGCCCACCACCGAAGTGAAGGAAGTCAAATTATATGTTGGTTGTTCGATTAATGTTTCACCAATATTTCTGGGCAAGTATAGTTGTATGGAAGTTCCTCAAACTCCTAACTCTCAGACAACCACTACATCGACATTTCAAGATATTTACATGGTTTATCAATTTCTTCAACCCCCTGGCTGTAATATATGAGTGTTCAATTATCAACACAAGTATTAGGACTAAAGAACACAGTAGACTTATCATAATTAACTACTTTTCCAGAAAAACACTCATACCTCTATAAAATGCACTTCATATTCCTTGCATCTGCACTCGTTGCTTGAAAAAAGAAAAAATAATCATTAGCAAATAATACATTTGAGATACTGGGAGCTCCTCTAGCAACCTTAACTCCATGAAGCAGACCTTTTTCCTTTAACTTTTAATGATAGATTTAAACTTTGGCACATAGAATATACAAGTAGGGAGAGATTGGATCTCCATGTCGAAGTCACCGTTGCGGATGCACATCACCAAAAATTGCAGTACTGTGTAAAAACATGTACGAGACTTTCTGAGCACATGTCATAATCCTAGAAATCCAGGTCGAGTGGAAACAAAATTTATGCAACATCTGTTTAATAAATTTTCATTCCAACCTATCTTATGCCTTAAAAATATCAATTTTTAACCCAACCACGCCTTTTTTACCGTATGACTTCAAATGCAATCATTGCATTATCAATTAATAGTCTCCCTTCATTAAAAGCACTCTGTTTGTTACACAAGTGGACGTATTATAAATAGTTACTGTAACGCCCTCCAAACCCGGGTCAGAAGTTTGGGGCACACAACACACACACACATAATATATAAACCTGTATACAAAATATTATATGCATTGACACTTTTTTTCACAACCATGGATCGCAACAGGTTCAAGTATGAAAACAAGCCACAACCTTATCTTTTATTACATCGTACCAAATCCCAACTAGTTCAACTTACAACTCATAATGATATCATTCTTCCAATCTTGCATAACTCATCTACAATATAAAGCTCCTGCTAGCTCGATCCGACTTAACCTGGAATCCTAGCTCACACACTGGACTGGGAATCCTCGTTACCAATAATTTCCTTTTTAATTATTGAAAACATAGAGTGAGCTAACTAGCTCAACAAGTCATAATAGCAATAACTGAGGTTAAACAATTACCAACCGAAATGATTCAGAAGGATCAAGTTTCTGAATAAGCAATGATTAGAATTGGATATTCACTTTTCATTTTAAAAACCAAGATTAGGCTGCTGATCAGTCACGCACTAACCTCGAGCAAGGCTCCCAGCTTTGCCCTATATACTGGATCCAAGGCACGCATTGGCCTACTATGACCACGAATCAGGTCCGACCACGAATCTGGTCCACATTTATAAAACCATCCAATTTTAAAACAATTCAAAATGATAACCAAGATAAATCAATAAGCTGAATCATAAACAACATTTATCTTGAAGCATAGGGTGATTCACAATACCATGAAGGTATAACAAGGAATTCAAAAAGATTGGCTTTCAATCAAAGAAAGAATCAAAAAGTAGAAGACCAATGGTTCAAGGGTTCCACGGATTGGTCTTCTGTTAAACAAGGAATAATGGTTGGTATGTCAAGCAATCAATAACAGAAATTAATATGTGGTAGATATGTATTTATGGAGTAGTATCGTATGTGTCTGGCTCGTATCTGGGAATTCAACAATCAAGGGTTTATGAAGAATAAGGCATATGGCTCAAGATCAATAAGAATCAGGGTTCAAGGTTAAATAGTTTAAAGCATTTGCAATATAAAACATGAGTTATTTTGAATAATAGCGACATGTTAGGAGATAGTTTAAAAAAATTGCAATATATCTTGAAGAAGGTTCAGAAGTACTTGCCTTATCACAGATGATTTCCACTTTACTTGTACTCATCTAACAGTTTTACTCATCAACCACTTTCCTTCTCTTTTTATGCCTTGCTTCTATTTATCACTCACTCGTTTTCTCTTTCTATGCTTCAGTTCCATTTACTGATCACTGGCTTTCTTTCTATGCCACGTTTATTCTGCTAGGCATCACAAGTGTCTTTCAATATTTAACCTCATATTATTCTAATCGTCACATAGACGTCATAAACTTTTATCTACCCTTCTTTTCATCCAAGTCCGATTTACGGATTGAAAGTTATGACTAAAAAAGTCAAACAATAACCACATAGGTATATAACAAAATAATAGGGTTCGAACACCCGAATCTGACTTTAAAATAACTTTATAATAATTATTGAGCCTTGAAAATAATTTTAAAATAATATTTTAAGGCACAAAACTATTTTTCGGAGTTTTTAAATCAATTTTAAATAATTAAATCTAATTATTAAATCAATAAAAATTAATTAATAATTAATTAAATTAATTATAAATTAATCGATTAATTAAAATAATTAAAAACCAATTAAAATTAATTAATAAAATAATTTTGATTTATTTTTGAATAAATAATTAATTAAATTTTTTTTTGAATTTAAAATAATTAAATAATCATTTTTGATTTTAAAAATAATAAAAAAATCATTTTTTTAAAAAATAATTTAAACAGCAGGGGTCAAATTGTAACTTTTTAAAACTCTAGGGTATCAAATGCAAATTTTGAAACTTAATGCGGAGGGTCAATTTTGTAAAAACCAAATGTGTGAGGACTAAAACCCACCATCTACAAAACCTTGGGAGCTGATTGGCAATTTCGCCAACCGCCGCCGCCCAGGTCGCCGGAGAAGGTGACGGGCACGACGCTCGAGGCTTCCCTGTCGCCCCGAATCAAGCCAAAAGCTCCAGAACAGGACCAGACTCTCACCAGTGTCTGTGAAATCGGCTGAAACAGCTTTATATGAATGGAAAATTTGAATTAAATACTCCCCTCGCCACCGTGTTCATAAATTCCGGTGAACAGATTTCGTACACCAACACCCGAGTTGTTTACATGAATAGATTGCAAATGGAACGATCTATCTGTTACTATAATTTGTTTTACCACAGAATTACCACAAATGAAACCCCCAATTCTTGATTTAGAAGATTCAAAGTTTAAAACCCTAATTTCATTTCTGAGAATCAAACATTATTTTCTCTATGTTATTGAATCCTATTTTCGACATATAAAATACGAAATTAACCAGAAAAATATTATCTACACGATGGAATTATCAAATCATATCAACAACATCAAGAACAAATTCTCATACTTTAATTCATAAATAATTCGAAATAAAATAATTAAAATAGAAGAATACCTTGATTCCTACCTAAAACGGATGATTGATTATGAAAGTACTTTTCGAGAGCTTCGTTTTGATATATTATACGCCTGAATCGGAGTTCGATAACGTCTTCGTTCGTGCATTTGATTTTCAAGAACGCAATATTAATTCGACATTTTTCTGTATTTTATGAGGTTTTACTGACTGATTATGATTATACGAATTAAATGAAATGATAAAAGGGCTATTATATTTTTGGAATATTGCATCGTTAAATTAGTTACTTAGTCGCTAAGTAACTGCGAAAATGATCCGATTTGACACCTATATTGGATAATTATCCAAACCGGGCTTCTTACAAAACACTTTATACGAAAAAATATAATAATATCCCGTCTTTCGAGAATAGGGGATTTGTTGATTCACCGAAATGATTATCGTATCGAAAATCTTGCATCAGGACCGCGTATGGGTCAAACCGTATTCCGGATAAAAAAAGTGAAAACACGGAAAATGTCCGGAATTACCAGATTAGGTTAGGAAGGAGTTTTTGGAAGAGTTTGGGATTGTAAAAACGTAAAAACGGTTGAAGTCGGACGATTCCCGGCTTTATAAAATAATTTTGTAATTATTGAGAAAATAATTAATAAATTCATAAATCAATATAAAATCATATAACAGTCCAAAAATTACAAGAAAAATACCGTAATTATCTATATTTTGTTCTGGTCATAATAAAATTAACATACTTATACATTATCACATATAAGGATTCACATATCCACACCAATCATCAGATAATTAACCAAAAATCACATAATAATCATATATAAATTATTTATTGATAAAAATAATTACACGCGATATCCCGGATATTATAGTTACTAAGTTACTCTAATAATTTAGTTACCCACTGAATCTGACCATATATATATATAGTAAAGTTCTATGGAGTCCACCTTTTAATTGGAGTCCTCGGAGTCCATCTATGTTCTACAAATAAAATATCTTCTAAAATGTGTTATCTTCCAAACATGTTTCACAAAGATCATATATTTACAAGTACAATATGTATGTTCTGTAACATGAACATTTATGTTCTGCAAACTAAGCATGTTTTGTAGAATAATATATTTTGTAACGTTTTACATGTAAAATCTATGCAATCTGCAAGATTTTCAATAAAATTGTGATATTTGTAGAATATCATTCAAAAAATAGTACGTTTTGCAACATCTTAAGCTATATTTCACTTGTAGAACATATATGGACTCCAAGGACTCCAATATATGTATCTCATATGATTACATGATACATGCCAATAATATATGTGCTATTTATCATTGATGCTATGGACATTAACCACAATTCATTGTTATATTAGATGATTACTTAAAAACTATTTGTAATGATCATGAATTAAATTTGAAAAATAGAAACCGCCAAATAGTCAAATGTACTACCTATACCTTTTGTGGGTTTGAGAATTGTAATTATTTTCATAATTGTTTAGTGAAAGTATGAAAAAAATCTAATTACTAATCCAATCGAGGTACCACTCGAAATATGGATTTTATGATACAATTTTGTAAGAGCTCAAACATTTGTAGGGTCACTTAAAGAGCGTAAGTTTTCTGAACTTCTTAGAGAACATGAGATGCTTTTGGGAAGTACATCTCCTCCCTCTGTAAAAGTGATAGTAGAGTTGAGAGTAACACAAACAACCAAATTAGAAATAGCTACATCAGGAGTTCCAAGGAATTATTAGAATAATGTTGATATTGATGTCGATGTGAAGGTAGTTGGTCAATACTGTAAGGCGGGTTAATGTCATCAGCGCCGCCACTCATATTAAAAGCACCACCACCAATACCACCACTATCAAGGGTTTCACCATTAGCGATGCTAATACGCCAATGGAACTGGCACCAAGATGATAACTAAAACCACTACTTCTAAATATTACCGAACATACAACCAGTGTTACCACTAAAGCTACCAGCCATGCCATCACCAATGTTTCCACTTAAGCTACCAGTAATGCTACCACCATTTCCACTATTAAGACTAACCAATATACCACTAATCCTATCACTTATGGCAACTAGCCATGCCACCAATAAAGATACCAGCAATGTTACCACTAATGCCACCATCAATGCAACTACTAAGACTAACCAATATACCATCAATAATACCTCCTGTAATACCATCATTAAAGTGGCCATGAATGGAACTGTTTAAACTAGCACAAACTTCAACATCAATACCAACAATACCACCACTAGTTCTCCTACTAAAATTATTGCTTCCAATGTTACCAATTACACTAATCAGAGCACCATGACCAATATCACCATCAATGCCACCAAATCCACTACTAATATTATCGTCTCTAGTACCACCAATGTAACCACTAAAGATGCTAGGCATGCTACCACCAATGCCATTACTAAGACTACCCAATATACCACCAATGCTACCACCGCTAATGCCATTATTAAATTACCACCAATGTCACTCCTTAAGTTAGCACGAACTTCACCACCAACAATGCCACCAATTGGACTAGTAAAATTACCGCCACCAATTGGACTAGTAAAATTACCACCACCTATGCCACCACCAACAATATTACTACTTAATTCAAGAAAAACAATAACTAGATACTTTCTGAATAGTTACGGATTTATTACATTAGTAGCGTGTTCTAGTGAGGCTGAAAATGGTGAGCCAGCCTACCTGTTCATGTATTGAAATATAAGTTTTTACAACACTATAATTTGTGCCAAATAGAGCCTACATCTTTATCAAGTAAGAAATCTCATTTTCAACCATGTGTCTTGTAATATAAAGTTAAATAGTGATGGAGGCTTCACTTGTACTATCTAAATTTATATTTATGCTATATATTTGTATAGTAAAAGTTAAAAAAGAAAAAAGAAAGCTTACACAAGTAGATTGATGAAGAGGAGAAACAGAAGGGACTTTGAGCACTTTCTTCATTGTTTGTGGAACTTTTTGTAAATAACAAGAAAAATATAATTCCTCTGCATATGTCTCTAAAAAATTTTCACACATAAACATAAAATATAAATTTAATAGTGTAATCGAACAAATATGAATTTAAAACATAAATAATATGTGGGCTTCTAATCTGTAAATTTTCATTTTTTAGTATATCATGTATTTGATTATTTATGAGGAGCAAAAAAATTATTACAAATGTAACTGAATTCTTTTTCTTAACTTTGACATATAATCTTGAAAGGGATAATTCTTGATATCGAGGTCATTTAAAAACAAATACAAATGGAATTTCATGTCAATCTACATACATATATACAAGAAAAATGGATTACTTATTGCAGTGTTTGAATTTTTAACAAAAGTTTCTACAAAAAACACATAAGAAAGGGAAATGAAGAGATAGGAAAATATAAATTATTACCTTAACCTTGTTCAACAACATAAATTCATGATTATCTCCACATCTTATCCACTTAATCATGCACCAATTCATTTGAAGATGTGTTTAACCTTACAACACCAAAACACTCTTTCACAGAAAATATAAATAATACCAAAACACTATTTCATAGCAATGTACAAGTTTATTTTTTTTAAGGCGGAGGCTTGTGGTTATATTATGGTTTTACCTACATTTTGTATATCCTCTTGTTTGGAGGCCCAATTGTATATAATGGGTTTCAATGGGCCTAATATAGTTTAAATTTTCGATAATCCTAGAAATCCAGGTTGAGTGGAAACCAAATTTATGCAGCATTTATTTAATAAATCTTCATTCTAACTTATCTTATGCCTTAAAAATATCAATTTTTAACCGAGTCAGGACCTTTTTCCCCTATGACTTCAAATGGAATCATTGCAGTATCAGTTAATAGCCTCCCTTCATTAAAAGTACTCTGTTTGTTAGTCACTATCAAGTTTAAACATAGTTTCAACTTATTCTACAGAACCTTAGACAATATACGCATTTGTTTAACCATAGAAATAAGGCGTACAAACGTAAGATTTAGTTCCCTTGGCCATGTTCTCATGTTCAGTTTGAAAGAAAGTCAGAAAAAATTGAATAACATATTTTCTAACAATATTCCAATAAGTTTGAAAAATTCTGGGTTCAACCCATGTGGACCTTGTGACTAATCTGGATGCATGGAAAAGTCTAAAATTATTAGGATATCTACCTCTGATATATTTCTTGTCATCTACAAACCCATGTTCAATTTTAATGCAGTGTTCTGTAAATATAGATACTTTTTTCATTAATTGTCATCTATATTAAGTGGCATTTATGACCACTTAGAATGCTCTATAAAGACTTAAATTAATGTTTTGTACTCAAATTATTTATTTTTTTGATGTATTTTGTAGTGTTCTTACATTTCAGACATATTAGAGGGATCAAGGTTATTTAACATTGCTTTGATGCTAAAATGGTGTTAGGAAGGTGTTGTGAAGAGTGCTCGTGTAAAGGCCATCAAGAACTAGCAAATAAAAAAAGCAATTTCAGTTTTTCCTGAAGGATGGTCCGCCCTCGCTGTGCTAGTGTGCGGCCACGCCAGAGAAGCAGAAAGACAGCACCCCCGTGCTGGTGAAGCGCGCGGCCTGCGCCAGGTTGGGATTTCAAATTCATGTTTGAATTATAAGACTATTTTTCTGGACTTCTGGATTAATTGGGCTGCTATATAATGATAACTTAAGAACATTTTCAATAACAGAGCTTAAGGAGAAGACATCCAGAAGACCTATATCACAATTCAACCAAGGCGGAGAAGGTGATCTAGTTTATAATCTTGGATGCTCGTTTCTTGTTTTGTTAAACCTAATACTCTTGATTATGTACTTTGTTTATTATTCGTATTTATAAAGACTTAGTTTATTATACCATGCTTTCATCGGAACCCATGGTGATCATGAGTTCGCTTTTGGGCTAATTGTTATCGTGGGATTTCTAGCGGATTTACTTATGGATTTTTTTAGTTAATTGTTACGATACCGTATTGTGTGATGATTGTATGATATCCTAGTATTGGTTGTGCTTATTCGTCTTAAGAGCATCACAAACTTCTAAGATAGCGTGTTAATCTCTAATGAAGTGACAGTGAATTTAGAGGTTAAGAACTTGCAATGCTAGCATAGGTTCATGTATTTGTTATGCATGATTTGTAGGTAATTTTAACCATCGTACTTGCCCTATGTAATCATGATAGATAACTTGCGCATTAAACCGTCATGTTGTCAAATTCTATAGACATATAGGGTCTCAATATAATTGGTATCTATTCAGCTTTTATCTCTTTTGTGGATGTTTGGTAGTAGGGTATTCGTACAATGAAAGTTGGCGTTTACCAGTTTCGTGTTATCTGATTATTGTCATCACCATTGTATGCTAAGGTTAAGAACAAAACGCTATTGAATGAAGTATTTAATGAAGTTAGAATCCCATGTTTGTGTTATATAAGTTAATCAACCTTAATTCTCTAAGTTAATATTAGTTAGTATAATCTCGTAGTTATAAAGACTCTCAATTTGTTATCATCTTAGCATTGAATAATAACCATGGTACCATGGTTGCATAAGTACATTGATTGAAATTAACCTAAACCAGTCTGCGTGGGAACGAACTAGTAATTAATTCTATATTACTTCGATCGCGTATACTTGCGTGAGTATTAGCGCGTGTTTTCATCCTAATAATGTGCCAAATATTTTTTACTACTTTAGAGAACTTTTAACCATTGTGTACTTTTTTACATGTTTAGTATTTTTACATGTTATGTAATTTATTTGTCTTATGTATTTTATAATTCTTTCTATCTCTATTTTTTAATGTTTTAAATGTTATGTTCTATATTCTTATAAATTTTATAATGCTCTGTATTTCTAATAAAGTAAATTTCTTTAAATATATGATTTAATTTTGGTTAACATTATATTAGGTTTTATATATTATGTTGTGTTCTCTAGTTGTGTTTTGTGTAACTTATTTCTATTTTGTAATAAATTAAAAAATTTATGTGTATGTAAAATATAAATAAATATATGATTCAAGTTTATAAGCATTTGGGTTAGCGTTTATATATTATTTTGTGTTATAGTTGTTTTCTGTGTAAAATATTTATACATGTGTACAATATAATTTTAGTATGACTATTAAAGTTTAATGTGTTAGGTAATATTTTTTGGGGCTTGAATTTAATTTTTAACTTTTTTCAATTACATTGGTGCTTTTTTTTAAATTTTAGGCACAAGTTCCAAACTAAATTAATGGAGAATAAATAATTTACACAAGTATTTTTTTTTGTTGAATGATATTATCTTGTTAAACTAATAATTGTATCCTATGTAAAAAATTGATCAGTTAACTAAAAAATAAAGAAAGGTAGAGTTATAATAGAGACTGAGACAATACAATAGCAGTTTAACAAATTGTATAAAAGGTAATCATTCTATATAAAATTTTAAATGTAAGGAATGCACAATAAGAACAAAACATTATATAAATAGAGAATCAATTGAACAAAAAAATGATGAGTTAAAGAATAAACCTTCATGATTGTGGAGGATTTACTAGGTTACCATTAAAATAACAATTGGGTTATGGTTGAACCTTCATCAATCATCTATATATATCATATAACCTATTATCTTTTAATAATAAGGGCTTGTTAATAACTAATTTTAGAGGAAGGTTCATAGACACTAGTAACTTTTAATAATAACTACAGGTTATGAACTAATTGTACTTTTTTTTGTCCTTTTTCTTAAGAAACACATTTCTCTAATTTTTATCTATTTTTTTATTTTTTAAATTCTGAAAAATTATTCTTTTATAGGGATGAGGAACACAAATTTAAAATATATTTTATGTTTTTAAAATAATTTACAACTTTTACACTTTTTTCCATAACAATACCTTTTTACATAACAATAGTATTTTATTCAGAACATGATTTTTAATAGAATACTATGTCAAAACATAATTATTCAATAGAACATTAATTTTTACACAATATTATTTTCTAACAAAATACATTCATACAATTCTTAGCTTAATATATTTTTTTTAAAGAAGACAATATTATCGAGAAATGAAAAAAAATGAAAAAAAATGATTGACTCCATAACAAATAAAAAGGTATATTACAGTTTATTTGGATGGACATTTGGAGTAGTTTTATGTAGTTACTAGGTTACCAACATATATACATACATATATATATCATGTGATTACATGATAAATGCCAATAATATATGTACTATTTATCAATGATGCTTTAGACATTAACCACAATTATTGTTGTATTACATCATTACTTAAAAACTATTTGTAATGTTCATGAATTAGATTCAAAAAATAGAAACCGCTAAACACACAAATGTACTATCTGCTTATAAACCCATGCTTCAAAGTGCTTTTGTGGGATTTGAGAATTGTAATTATTTTCATTATTATTTAGTGAAAGTATGAACAAAAATCTAATTACTAATCCAATCGAGGTACCACTCAAAATATGGATTTTATGATACAATTTTTAAGAGCTGAAACATTTTTTTAGGGTCAGTTAAGGAGGTAAGTTTTATAAACTTCTTGGAGAATCTGAGCTGCTTTTGGGAAGTACATCTGCTCCAAGTCAGAAATTCTATTGTGAACATGGGTTCATCCTCTTTAAAAGTGATAATAGAGTTGAGAGTAACACAATCAACCAAATTAGAAATAACCACATCAGGAGCTCCAAGGAATTATTAGGATAATGTTGATGTTGATGTCTATGTGAAGGTAGTTAGTCAACACTATAAGTCCCGTTAATGTCATCAGCGCCCCCACTCATATTAAAAGCACTACCACCAATGCCACCAATATCAAGGTTTTCACCATGAGCAATGCTAATAGGCGAATCGAACTGGCACCAAGACCATAACTAAAACCTCTGCCTCTCAATATTACAGAACATTCAACAGTGCTACCACTAAAGTTACAAGCCATGCCACCACCAATGTTTCCACTTAAGCTACCAGTAATGCTACCACCCTTGCCACTATTAAGACTAACCAATATACTACCAATATTATCACTATGACAACTAGCCATGCCACCACTAAAGCTACCAGTAATGTTACCGCCAATGCCACCACCAATGCAACTACTAAGACTAACCAATATACCATCAATTGTACCACCTGTAATACCATCATTAAAGTGGCAATGAAAGGAACTGCTTAAACTAGCACGAACTTCAACACCAACACCAACAATACCACCACTAATTCTCCTACTAAAATTATTGCTTCCAATGCCACCAATTGCACTAATAAGAGCACCACGACCAATGTCACCATCAATGCCACCAAATCCACTACTAATATTATCGTCTCTAGTACCACCAATGCAACCACTAAAGATGCTAGTCATGCCACCACCAATGCTACTACTAAGACTACCCAATATACCACCAATGCTACCACCGCTGATGCCATTACTAAAGTTTACCACCAATGACACTGCTTAAGTTAGCACGAACTTCACCATCAACAATGCTGCCACCAATTCCACTATTAAGATTACGGCTACTAGTGCCACAAATTGGACTAGTAAAATTACCGCCACCAATGCCACCGCCAACAATATTACTACTTGATTCAAGGAAAACCATAACTATATACAGGAGATACAAAAATAACTTTGGTGCAGTAAGGACACGACCAATAAATTTGGTAAGTTGTTTCTCCAAAGATATGCCGCAAGCATATAAGAGAGGATCTTCATCATACCAATACATTTTCATAGACTGAAAATGGAAGTGCATTGATCAATTATAAAAATTATATTTAAAGAAAAAGAACTAAATAGCTACAATGAGAAATAATAACCAAAACTTGAAAATTTAAATATCCGGAGAAATTTTACATCAGTAAGAACTTCATTCCTCTTCAGAGGTCCCTTCCTGGACTTTTCCACTAAAGAGGGTCTTTGCACAAAAGATAGTGATTTTGTATATCGCTGAAGGGAGACCAGGCTACAGAACTACAAATTAAAACATGCAAAAAATCAATCGCTTCAAGTAAAAACAAAATTAGAAGATAAAGAAACTAGAATATGCAAAAATATCTCAATCATGTTTACTCACCTCCAGTGGGAGATAAATAGGTTTGCTTACCAACATCAAGGCACGGAAAGTACTCAAAAGTTCTAACTTCCAAATTCAGATGTCTTCTAAAGTATTCATAAACTGTATCTCCTTAGGCTTCACTTCACCACGGGTACCGATATCTCCAGGTTTTTCTTTCAATGTGAAACTTCAAACAGAAAGAAACAAAGTGAAACAAACATTAGAAAAGGATGAATTAAAAAAATTAAACAACTTACTATAGCTCACCAAAAGGCTTCTCACTCAACCCTTTTATCTTAAATTCTCGGTTGCTATCTGTGGCCTTGACTCTCATGTTTTTCGGCATTTTCTTGGCGTATTACATTTGTAAAAACACAATTTAATAGACACAAAAAAGGAGCACAATGCAGGTTTTTCAGGTATCATTTCATGAATTACCTTAAGCCAGTCTATTCTACGAGCATCCTGCATACCCTGATTGGCTCTCAGGAAATCAATTACAGGCCCATGAGGAAGGATCATGATCGTTGACACTGTCTGAAGAAATGAATGAGTAAGTGGGCATCAAGTGAAATAAGGGAATTAAGTGAAATAAGTGTTTTAGAGATATAATCTTGAAAACGGGGTTAGGCAGAAAAAAACATAGCATCCTTACCTAAATTGAGTAACAATCCTCCCTGAGTAGGACGAAAACAAGAATGGAGACCACGACAAGCAGAAACCCATCCTCCAACACTAGTAAGCATCCTAGAGTCGTAATGAAAAATGACTGCCTCACCAAAAGGCTATCCATGTATATTCCACATTCATAACAGTAAGCAATGCATCATTTCAAAGTGCAAGTTTCTTAATTAGTTATGGTCATCTGGATATCTTTTAGCCGCTTGCTGTATCAAGACAATGTCCAGCACCCTCAGTGCATCTTGAACTTTTTCAGTGTCAGTTCCATTCAAATATAAGTTTATGGATGAAAATGGTGAGCCTTCCTACTTGTTTATGTATTGAAATATAAGTTTTTACAACACTATAATTTGTCCCAAATAGAGCCTACATCTTTATCAAGTAAGAAATCTCATGTTCAACCATGTGTCGTGTAATATAAAGTTAAATAGTGATGGGGCCTCACTTGTACTATCTACATTTATATTTATGCTATATATTTGCATAGTAAAAGTTAAAAAAGAACAAAGAAAGCTTACACAAGTAGATTGATAAGGAGGAGAAACAGAAGGGACTTGGAGCACTTTCTTCATTGTTTGTGGAACTTGTTGCAAATAGCAAGAAAAATATAATTTGTGTGCATATTTCTCTAAAAAATATTGACACATAAACATATAATAAATTTAATAGTGTAATCAAACAAATATGATGATAAAATATAAATAATATGTGGGCTTCTTATCTATAAATTTTCATTTTTTTAGTATATCATGTATTTGATTATTTATGAGGAACAAAAGAGTTATTACAAATGTAACTAAATTCTTTTTCTTAAATTTGACATATAATCTTGAAAGGGATGATTCTTGATATCAAGGTCATTTAAAAACAAATACAAATGGCATTTCTGTCAATCCACATCCATATATATAAGAAAAATGTGATACTTATTGCCATGTTTTAATTTTTAAAAAAAATTCTGCAAAAAACACATAAGAAAGGGAAATGAACAAATAGGAAAATATAAATTATTACCTTACCCTTGTTAAACAACATCGATTCATGATAATCTCCAAATCTTGTCCACTTAATCCTGCACCAATTCATTTGAAGATGTGTTTAACCTTACATCACCAAAACACTCTTTCACACAAAATATAAATAATACCAAAACACTATTTCATAGCCATGTACAAGTTTATTTTATTTTTAAGTCAAAGTTTATTTTGTTTTTAAATCGGGCGCTTGTGGTTATATTAGGGTTTTACCTACATTTTATATTTTCTCTTGGAGGCCCAATGTATATAATAGGTTTGAGTGGGCCTAATATAGTTTAAATTGTTGATTCAACATAGTGTGCTCCATGTATTATATAAATTAATTGGATGTGGATGTACAAGTCTAAATAAGTATTACTCTAATTTATTTTGTATGGTAAATGAAATGACATTGTAAAAGTTAAGTCGTAAGTATTGTATAAAAAACATAAATTAAAAATGACATTTTATCGAAAATTTTAAATTTGATTATATATAAATCACATACTGACCTCAATTAACAATAATATATGTAAAACTACAACCCTTACTAACAATGATACAATTACTATTATAATAGATTTAAGTCTAAAAACATGTCGGTATAATGGTTTACATAACAATATTTAATCAAATTGAATTTCTAGAGGTATAAGATACGATACAAAAATTTTTGACAAATATTTTATACGTATCAGAAAAATGATAAGGTTTTTAAAAATATTTACTAATTTCTTTGTTTATTTAAACATAAGAATTAAAGTGAATGATAATATGATTGTTGATTTTTATTTAATTACTAGTCAATTTGATTTGAAAATGTAAAAATGACACTAAATTGTGGGTAAAACTACATATACCATATTTCATCCACTGGTTGATTGGGAAAAATCTAGATTGGGAAGACATTCCATGAGAAATACAACTCATAGTGTCTAGCATATAAGTTGTTTGAGTTGACCATATGTACTTTGACCTAATTATAAACAATACTTTTATTATTTTCAATTATAATAAAAATTTATTATTGTAAACAATGCTTATATTCATAAACATGTTTTTAACTCAAAATTTTCAATAAAAAAGTTTTCTAATAAATTTTGGGTCTTTCCACAAGGTCAGCAGGAAATGGAAACCAGCAACGGTGAACTGACTTTGTATTTTCTTGCTACCAGTGACAAGCACAAAAAGTGTACTAGAACAAAAAGATATTATTTTGTCAATTATGTACCAAAATATAATTTCATTATTATTTTAAGATGAATAAAGAGGATATGTTCACTAAATTACTTTTCGAATTTCTTTTTTGAATAAAATTATAAATATTAAACTTTAATTCAAAAAAAATAAATATTTTAAAAGATATGTAACATTATGAATTTTCCATGAAAAAAGTTAAAATGTGTTGTAAAAGACATTCGTGTACTTTAACAACACTAAGACATTTTGTCAACCCTAAGTAAGTTTGTAAAGGAGCAGACAAGAGTCTTTTTCCTAAAACAGTCTGTTTTCAGAAAAATACTCTTAAGTAAAGATCTCTAAAAGTCACAGATTTAATGTTATAGAGAAGTCATTCGAGAACTCCAGAATGGCTTATCGAGAAGTCAGGAAAGCTACTAGAAAACTCAGAAAGATATCGACCAACCAAATTGAAGACATGAAGATTGGAGATATTGACAAGTCATTTCTTCACTAGAGAACTCAGAGTTATCTACAAGTCTACATTCATTATAGAACTCTGAGTTATCGATAAGTCAAGTTCCACTAGAGAACCCAGAGATATCGACAAGTCAAAATTTACTAGAGAACTCAGAGATATCGACAAGTTAAAGATCAATAGAAAACCCTGAGATATCGACAAGTTAAGAAGCCACTAGAGAACTAAGAGTTATCGATAAGTCAAAGTGAAGATATGAAGACTAGAGATCTCGACAAGACTAAAATCACTTATAGAGAACTGAAGACCTCTACAAGCCAAACCAAATATAGAGTACTAGAGATCTCGATAAACCAATATACTTATCGAGATGTCAAGTGTTCTATAGACCTAAACTCGAGATCTCGAGGTACAATCTCAAAGTACAAAATTGCAGATGAGTTTAATATCCAAGATAAACAATCAACAAATATTCCAACAGCTGGATTGACAAGTCTACAAAAAGCAGCTTGAAGAATGTGCAAGATCAATGGTAAAGATTAACTGACAGAGGAAGATCAAAGTGAACATGGGATGCTAAAGATATGCTAAGCCAGAAATGGAAGATCTACTTTTTTATAAATAGAAATGACAAGTGACAGTTTAGAAAAGCTAATAGCATGTCTCATTATCCATTTTGTAAAGAAGCAGTTAACTAAGTTATAAAGTTAACACTGGTCCTTTAGTCAGTTGTAACAATTTAGATCAAATTTCTTGTAACACTCTCAAGAAGAAGCTAAACTCTTTATCAACAAAGAGACTAGAAATTTTGTAGCAAAAAAGTCTTAATTTTAATATAAAATTAAGTGAGTTTTGAAGATCTGTGTTCTTTATTTTCTGCAAGCTTAAATTCTGCATGAACACATTTCACTACAAGAATTAATTTACTATGTTCAACCAAAAACATTCAAGAAAAGACTAAAAACAGTAAAACACATTCACCCCCTCCGTAGTGTTATTCATTTCCTAAAAAAATGACATGGGTTATGGGAGGGAGTATATTCTACTAAGTTTGGCCTAAGGTTTTAAGTAATTTATCAATTCTATGGAGTTTGGTAACAAATGACTATTAGGGGCCCACTAAGCATTTTTTTAACTAACAAATGGTAGAAAATGACTAATTAAATTTCATTCCAACATTATAGTTTTTTGTTATAATTTGAGTCTACCGGTTATATTAGAGTTAGTCAATATTTTTTTAAATTTTTTTTTAATAATTAAACAAAGTAATCACTTATGCAAAAAATTATAAGTTTGTAACTTCATTTGTGACGATTTTATAATGAGGATATGTTTTCAACAAATAATTAATGCTTATAAAATATATTAAAATCATTTAATTATCATTTATATCACTTATATTTTGTACTCACCATTTTTTACAAGTAGGGAGAAATTGGATCTCCATGTCGAAATCACCGTTGCGGATGCACATCACCAAAAATTCGGCTACTGTGTACAAAACTATATGAGACTTTTTGAACACATATCATAATCCTAGAAATCCACGCCGAGTGGAAACCACATTTATGTAGCATTTGTTTAATAAATATTCATTCTAACCTACCTTATTCCTCAAAAATATCAATTTTAACCCAGCCATGACCTGTTTCCCCTATGACTTCAAATGCAATCATTGCATCACAGTTAATAGCCTCCCTACATTAAAAGTACTCTGTTTGTTACACACTATCGAATTTAAACATAGTTTCAACTTATTCTCGAGAACCTTAGACAATATACGCATCATAACATTATCAAGAGAGATAGGTCGAAGATCTTTCATATTTTTTATTTGTTTAACAATGGAAATAAGACATACAAGCAGTAAGATTTAGTTCCCTTGACCATGTTCTCATGTTCTGTATCAAAGAAAGTCAGATAAAATTGAACAACATATCTTCTAACAATATTCTAATAAGTTTGAAAAATTCTGGGTTCAACCCATGTGGACCCGACGACTTATATGGATGCATGGCAAATTCTACAATTCTTTGGATATCTGCCTCCAATATATTTCTTGTCATCTACAAACCCCTGTTCTATGTTAAATGCAGTGTTCTGTAAATATAGAGACTTTTTCTCTTAATTGTCATCTGTGTTAAGGGGCATTTATGTCCATTTAGAATGCTTTATAAAGGCTTAAATTAAACAAGCTTTGGATCTCCATTAGTCAACCAATTTGTAAATCTTCTTAAGGTAAACAATCTGATCTACGAATTAAATATCTATTTTTTGCATGGATCCTGCGGTGGGTTTCGAAAATTCTAATTTTTCACGTTTTTAATTACTGTTTCCGTTGCATTTATGTGCTCGAAACCCAACAATGGTATCAGAGCTACTTACGAAAAGTGTTTAATTCATTTATGTGTTTACTGGTTTTATGATAATAACATGTATACAATATTCCATGACTGTTATGTATGCAATTTTGTATGTTTTACATATTGTCATGTTTATATATGCGTATATATATATGTTTTGAATATATGAGATTCATGAGAGTTGTATAATCATATTATGATTATATAATATGTATATATACTGATATATACATGTTATGTGTTTGTTCTTATTATAAGAATCGTATTTGATACGATTCTGAATCGAATGTAGCGGATTTGCTGAAATCTGGGTTTGGTGTCCGATTTTGGCGAACGAATACGCTATTTCATATGGAATCGAGCATCTAAACGTAACTGTTAGCTGAATCGATTGATCTGTAAGGCGTTTGACGTCGTTTAGGCCCTGTAATCTGCGATTTAATGTTATCAGATTTAATTTTGAATTTTCTAATATTTCTAATATTTGGTTTTTATGCATTAGATCATGATAGGTATGATATGTTAAGATCAGATTATGTGTTTTTACATGTTATTTTGTGTTAATTAACCATGGTGGATGTTTATGGCTTATGACCTTAGGTTAATTGTTTTGGTTTTTCAAATACGGCTTGCATGTCGTTTAATCTTGTAATTATTAAATCTCGAATGTAACTCGAGTTCTTCTTGTAAGTTTATTAGATTAGTTTTCATATTTAATTCTTGTAATGTACAAGAAGACATGAAGATTTGAAGATCAAGGGTAATCCCACAAGGAGGTCATCCAAGGAAGCAATACAAGAAAGAAGGCATTTAATAGTTAGGCTGTATTTATTTTCCACCTTAGATTGACCTAGATCGTTGTCATTAGCTTGATAAAGATCACATAGGATGAAGCCATAACCAACCATGTTTATTTATTGCACTTTACCTATATATGTGCATATGATGAATGTATGTGTAGAGTAGTTTATAAAGATTCATGTTTAACTAGATTAAGGATGTATGTATTAGATACGACACCCATACCATGCTTGCTTAAACAAGATAAAATCTATAACGATTCAAGATTTTAAAATGAACAAACGATTATGAGATTCTCATGTTTATGAAACACGGAATAAAATACAAATTTTTTTTATTTCTGACATGGGGTGATTTTGTCAAAAGAGAGTTCATTGAACTTGTAAGGTTGTGGGTTTTAAGCGAGACCGTTGTGACTCCCTCACTACCTAGAAATCAAACCATTGACGAATATTGATTTGAAGTATTTTATTCAAGGAAAAATTGGGAATCTCTTTATGATGGGATCATGATCAGTTTTAAAATTAACAAAACCCTAAAATTAATATTAAGTTGATCAGATGCCTTCCAATTAGTCTAATGTGTCCACCCTTAGATCGAGAAGGAGTGGGTTCGCCAAAGTGAAGTACTCCCATCTATCGTGAGAGATGTGTTGAAGTATATTGATACTTTTTGACTATTAGGTTTGACTTAACTAAGTTACCACAATAGGATTATGAACTTAGAGGCATACAGTTTGGCGAGATTTATTAGATAAATATGAACAAATGTTGTTCCACCAAGCTATCCAAGAGTTATATAGTTGATATAATTCACAAATGTTGTCTACCTAAATAATCATGTTTTAGGAAAAAAGCCAAAGCTGACCTAACAAATAGGTAAAATATGGATCTTGGCTCCCTAGAAAGGATATAGAAGATATTCTTCCGGATTAATAATTAGGGCTCATAATTTGATAAAAATAGTGGGAGATATATATTGTGAATATATATATGAATAATCACTTGAACATAATTTAAAGATCATCTGTACTAAGTCATTTAATGTACTTTAATACTGTAGATATCAAATGACAAATAACTTAAATAACTTCTCTATGTAATAGTTCTTGAGAAAGAAAAGCTGACATGAAATAATTTCCTCAATTGACATGGGAACTTGAGGATTGTCATCATGTTGAAGGATATCACTCAAACCCCTCCCTTATTTCTTCAAGCTGAGAATGAAGCATGTGCTGAACAAAATATTTACCACAAGTAAATTGACTGATGTTTCATCTCTCATGCTTGTAATTATGAGTGCTGAGCTTTAGAAGTAACGAGAGCATAATGATACTTATGATATGATTGAGCACCTTCAAAGTATGTTTGAAGGATAGGCTCGTCAGAAAGATTTGACAATAATAAGGCACCATACTTTTACATTAATGGGAGAATGATATCCGATTGGACCACATGTTCAAAAGATGATAGGTATATGTACCTTGATATTTTTAGGTTTCAAGAATAGTCTAGAGACTCATCTTGATTTGATCAAATAATCTTTGAACAACTTCAATTCTTAGTTTGTTATGAACAAAATGAATGAGATAAATAGAACACTCACTGAGTTGTTAAGCATGTTTAGAACTGCTGAAAATAACACGGTAAAGGCATGAATTACGTCCATAAGGATGATGTACACATGGAATGTAAATGGGAAAGGAAAGTGGACAAGCAAGGTGAAGATTTGATCTTATTCAGTGGTAAACCAAAGTCCAATCCCAAAGGGCTTTTGAAGCCTAATAGTGGTGTTGCTAAAGGAGATGATTGTCATTTCTGTGAAAATAACTGGATGAATGGAAGTTAAATTGTTGAGCTTATTTAGAAGATCTAAAGAAGAAGACTAGCAATGGTCAAGCTTCAGGTATAGGGTTAGAATTGGAGCAAAAGTTGTTGCTCTAGTCGAAGGAACTCGCTACCTAATTTTGCCCATAAGGAGAGATTGAGAACTTGTTAAATTGTTATTACGTGCCTGCATTAGCTGATACATTAAGTCAATTTCTTGTCAAGACAAGAAAGGTTTTCATTTTAATTAAATAAATAATAGTAGTTTATTTATTTTAATGATAAGGCTTATAATGTTGCACAATTAGTTAACAATTTATATGTTCTAAGATGACTCAAATCAAACATTACATGTACCATTGTCGTTAAGCCATATTAATGAGAAACGCATTTTTGAGTTACATATAGAAGGATACTTTGATAAGTTTGATTTTGAATCATATGGAAGATGCGAACTTTGTCTCATTGGAAAAATGACTAAAGTTTCCTTTACGTGATCGGGTGAAAGGGCCACTGAACAATTATGACTTATACATAATGATGTATGTGGTCGAATGCCTATGATGGAAAGGGGGGCTGATACTACTTCTTAATATTTACTGATGATTTTAGTAGATAAGGATATGTGATTCTTATGAAGAACAAATCCGATTCT
Source organism: Apium graveolens (assembly GCF_009905375.1). Lineage (NCBI taxonomy): Eukaryota > Viridiplantae > Streptophyta > Magnoliopsida > Apiales > Apiaceae > Apium > Apium graveolens. The sequence goes on along the minus strand of NC_133652.1, from coordinate 293,776,884 downwards.
TTTGAAATGTTCAAAGAATATAAGGCCGAAATAGAAAAAAAATAAGGGAAAAGTATAAAATGTTTTACGATCAGATCGTAGAGGAGAATACTTAAACCTCAATTTCAAGAGTTTCTTGAAGGAGTGTGATAGTGTATCATAACTTACTCCTTCTGGAACATCTCAATGGAATAGAGATTCTGAGAGGAGAAATCGTATCTTGTTGGACATAGTGCGATCGATGATGAGTCAAGCGGATCTTCCATTCAGTTTCTAGGGTTATGCTCTAGAAAAGGATGCATATACACTTAACCAAGTTCCGACTAAAGTGGTTCAAAATACTCCGTATGAGATATAGAGTGATGAATGTCATAGCATGTCATTTATCAATATTAGGGGACGTGAGGCGTTCGTAAAATGTTTAGCCTCTGACAAGCTTGGACCAAAATTAAATTGATTATATTTTGTGGGATATCGAAGTGATACTAGGGTATAGTTTTATAATCCTTTCTAGAACTAAAGTGTTTGTTGCTCGGGCCGCTGTATTTTTGAGGGAGAACTACTTTCTAAGAAAATCAGTGGGAGGATAATACATTTCGATGAAGATCGAGAACCACTATGATAACATTGAACTGAGAGTTGGAATAAGATCAGGATGTACATCAAAATGTTGAAAATAATCCTGTTTAGGAAACACATGTTATTCGTAGATCTAGTAGGATTCACCATGAGTCTGGGAGAAATTATGGATTTCTTTTGACTCAAGATGGTGATGTGATGCTTACGGATAAGGATAAGCCTTACACCTACCAAGATGCTATGAACAGTCCAGACTCTGAGAGATGGCTGGAGGCCAAGAAATCCGTGATGAAATCTATGTATCAAAATAAAGTATTTACTTTAGTTGATCCACTCGAAGGGGGTAAAACCTATAGGGTGCATGTGGGTTTTCAAGAGGAAAACTGATATGGATTGTAAAGTACAGACCTATAAGACGCGACTAGTGGCAAAAAGTTTCAAACAAATTCATGGTATAGACTATGATGAGACTTTTTCACCGGTTACTATGGTCAAGTCCATCAGGATTTTGTTAGCAATAGTTGCTTACTTTGACTATGAGATTTGTCAAAACTGCTTTCTTATATGTGAGCCTTGAAGATTATGTATATATGATATAACCTGAGGGTCTGTCGATCCAAAGTTTGCTAAGATAGTTTTTAATTGCTTCTATCTATTTATAGATTGAAGCAATACTCAAGGAGAATGAATATTCATTTTGATAAAACGGTCAAAGTGTTTGGCTTTATTAAAATGAAGATGAACCATGTGTTTGCAAGAAGGTTAGTGGGAGCCATGTGACATTCCAAGTATTATATGTAGATGAAATATAACAAATAAGGAATGGCATACTTTCTCTACAGGCTGTTAAGACTTGGCTGAGAAATAGTTTCTTGGTGAAAGACTTAGGCGATGCTACCTATATATTAGGGATCAAGATCTATAGAGATAGATTGAAGAGAATAATCGACCTAGTAGAAGTACATACATTGATAAATTATTGCATCATTTTATGATTCAAGAGACAAAGAAAGATTATGTTTCGATGTCTCATGGGAGAGTGATCTCAAAAGATAATTGCCCCCTAAATCATTAGATGATAAGGGACGTTTGAGAAAGCTCCATATGTTTTAGCTATTGGATTTGTAATGTATGCAATGATATGTACTTGTCCTGATATTTCGTATGCTTTGAGCATGACGAACATATACCAGTCTAATCCAAGTGAGGTTCACTGGATAGTTGTCAAGAATATTCTTAAGTACTTAAAGAAGACTAAATATTTATTTTTGGTTTAAGTAGAAGATAGGAAACTAGTTGTAAAGGGTTACACTGATACTAGTTTCTTAAACTAGTTTATGGATAGACAAAGATAATTATGTATCTATGCCTGGTCTGTGTTTTGTCTAAATATAAATGATGTTAGCTTGAATACTTCACAGCTAAGAACATTGATGATTCTATGGAAGCCGAATATATTGATACTTTTGAAATAGCCAAGGAGACTGTTTAGGTATGCCCTTAGGTGATATCACCTTATTAATGAGATTAATGATAAAGGAGATATAAATGTAAAGTACATAATAATAATAGTGTTGCAGACCCACTAACTAAGGCTTTGTCGCAGTCAGAAACATGATGGTCATACTAGTTCCATGAGTATTAGATAGATGGGTGATTGGCTCTAGTACAAGTTGGAGATTGTTAGTGTTTGTGCCCTAGAGACAACACTATGATGTTTTAGTTTAAGACATTAGGATTATTAATGTTTATGTTCTATCGATTATTACCTTTATAATTTACTAATTCTTAATTTATTACGATATAAATGTTAGATTAATAATGTCCTTGGAATATGATATGCAATTCTATATCTCTACGTATGTGACTTAGAAATGAGATTATGAGAATAGTATCAATATTCCTAAAGGTCCCTAGTCGAGTATTATTATTAAGGGACAATAATAATGCATTAAGACTTGTTTGTTTGTTGAGTGATGATCACATCTCATTGATCATAGGTATGATGATACTAAAGTCAAAAATACAGACAGATGTATATGTACATGGTGCTTGACAGACCCAATATGAGATTCTACATGTTTGTTGTGTCATAAGTAATTCTCACTAGTGATAATCATGTAATGGTCCTTAGACCTGAAGTCATTATATTTCTCTACGAGAAATAATATAAATTGATTCCATTAAAAGTTATCCTTGACCGGGTAATGATAAAAGTAGACATTAGGTATATTATGAATTGTATGAGAAATATGAATGATCTAGATGGGATTTAACCCTTCTATTTTAGGAGTGATGTTATTGGCCTCTTGTGTGAGCTAGACTATGAAGTGCGTGGCCACGCTCAAATGTTGATTTGATATGATAGACTACTCATTTATCTAGGAAACTTAGATTAAACTATGATGAGGATGACACATTACATGCCTCTAGTTTAATCTATAATATTTGGTTAAAGGGATTATATTACATTGTACATTATTTATGAAAGATTTAATCGATCACCGATTCAATTATTATTACTTGGGTAGCAATGATGTATTACTAGATGTCGCTCATTATTTACAATTTTAAATTAGATTTAAAATTCGTTGCCAACATAATAATAACCTATAGGGTCACACACTAAGAATGTTTGAAGGATTATTTAATTTAAATTATATTAAAGTAATTCAAATTATTTATAATATTAATTAAGTATGACTTAATTAATTAGATAAATATTGATATTCGAATTTACTAATATTAATTATGAAATTCATTTGTTAAATAATTAAGGGTGACTTAATTATTATACAAATAGGAATTTCAAATTAATAATAACTCCTAATTAGTTAAGAGTTAAAATTCTTATTATACTCTCTATATAATATCTCTTGTGTGGCTGATTTTGTATGCAAGACTTTTACTAAAACCCTAGCCACCAAGAGAGAAGATGGAGAGACCAAGAAGAAACGAGTTTGTGCTAGTACACATCCAATCCTCGAGTTCAAGTATTCGTGTGGATACCGATAGAGCGTACATCGTGAGAGCGGGATGCGTAGTTATTGAACCAGCTTTGGATCTCCATTAGTCAACCAATTTGTAAAGCTTCTTAAGGTAAACAATCTGATCTAGGAATTAAATATCTATTTTTCAGCATGGATCCTGCGGTGGGTTTCGAAAATTCTAATTTTTCACATTTTTAATTACTGTTTCCGTTGCATTTATGTGCTCGAAACCCAACGGAAATTGGCCTGGACTCTTACTGCACCGAAGTGTTTAATTTGGAAAGCAATAAAGTTGGCCTCAGAGCTAATGTAGACCTTCTTGAAGAAGAAAGCGAAGCAGCCCATCAGAGAAATCTCAAATACCAACTTCAGGCAACCCATATTATGATTCGGGTGTAAAGAAGCGCAATTTCTTTGTCGGTTACCTAGTGGTGAGGAATTTAGCAATGTCAATCCCCGCTAAGCAAGGAATACTTCAGCCAAATTGGAGAGGCCCTTACTCTGTAGTTGAAATCATCAGGCCGGGAACGTATATTCTGAAGACTTTGGAATGTGAACCTATCAAAAAAACTTTGTACGCATCTAGATTCCGGAAATCTTTTTCGGTAAGCCTCACTTAAGCCTTCCTATTTATTTATTTCAGATTATAAATTCAATCATTTACTTCAGTAATGCAATTTGAATTTCCTAATGGCGAAGCCTGTAGGACATTGTATGAATTTCCATTTTCAATGAAATTTATATGTTTTTCCCTTTTTATTTTTAATTTATGATTATATCCCAAAGTCCCAGAATGATATATATGTGAGGGGTATGAACATTCGAAGGAAGATGGAGATTCTGGAGGGATACAAGGAGCCCCGAAGAGGTGACCTTAACTAACTGTCAAGCCGCTACGAATAATCTTGAAAGGACGATCAAAGGGTTAATGATAAGATGGAAACGAATTGAAGCTTGGAATGGTGAAGAGTTAGTTAATTGATTGCGTTTACACCACTTAACGCGCCGATCTCAAAAATTTTCCACTAAATTAAAGGAAAACCATGCTTCATCCGACCAGCCAAAAAGAAGATGGCCGATCACAAGAAGAATGCCGATAAGTATTGTGACTGCCATTAGGATAAGGGTCAAAATAGTGATGAATGTCTTCACTTGAAGAGGCTGATTGAAAAAATGATCAAGGCTAAAGAATTCAATCAATTTGTAAGAGACCCGAGGGATAAGTTGGGGCCAAATGAGACAATAAACATAGAATGCAAAAAGATATATCAGGGAGAGGTGAAGATGATTTCGGGAGGGTGTGCCTTTGAAGTTGACGGTACAAATGCCAAGAAAAGGTACACCCGTCTAGTTTATAATTTATACCAGTTCAGCCCTGCTAGAGAGACTATGTCGCTCTCCTTCACCAAAGAAGACTACGACGATGTCATATACACCCATGAAGATCCGCTGATAATCCACCATGTCATCGGGGAAAATAAGATATGGAAAGTGTAAGTAGAGGGAGGGAATTCGACCAATATCTTATTTCATCAGATGTATACCAAGTTGAATCTAGCTGGACTACAGGTGGAGCCATGCCATGTGGTACCTCTTGACAGCCTTCGGCAGACTGTATATACCTTGTGAAAGTCCTATACTGCTGAAAAATAGCTACATCGTAAGATTTGAAATCCCCTACAATGCACTCCTAGGACAACCATTATTTTGGGCCTTTCAAGCGGTTGAGTCGATCGCCCATCTCAAGATGAAGTACCCAACTGAGAAGGGAGTCAGGGAAAATGAGAGGGGACCAGAGGACATCAATAACAATCATTCTTAAAAATCTCGACAAAGATCAAGATTATGGAGAGAATGACATCGGTGGGATAATAAAGCATTCAGAAGCCAAACTAAGTGGAAATAAGCAATTGTTAAACATTGAACTGGAGAAATTTAGGGCTGACCTATCTTGCCCAATTACAGAGCCCACCACCGAAGTAGACGAAGTCAAATTATATATTGGTTGTTCGATTAATGTTTTGCCAATATTTCTTGGCAATTATAGTTGTATGGAATTTCCTCAAACTCCTAACTCTCAAACCACCACTACATCGACATTTCAAGATATTTACGTGGTATATCAATTTCTTCAACCACCAGGCTGCGAGATATGAGTGTTTAATTATCAACACAAGTATTAGGACTAAAGAACACAATAGACTTATCATAATTAACTACTTTTCCAGAAAAACGCTCATACCTCTATAAAATACACTTCATATTCCTTGCATTTGCAGTCGTTGCTTGAAAAAAGAAAAAATAATCATTAGCAAATAATATATTCGAGATACTGGGAGCTCCTCTAGCAACCTTAACTCCATGAAGCAGACCTTTTTCCTTTAATTTTCTAATGATAGATTTAAACTTTGGCGCATAGAATATACAAGTAGGGAGAGATAGGATCTCCATGTCGAAGTCACTGTTGCGGATGCACATCACCAAAAATTCTACTACTGTGTAAAAACCTGTACGAGACTTTCTGAACATATGTCATAATCCTAGAAATTCAGGTCGAGTGGAAACCAAATTTATGCAATATTTGTTTAATAAATTTTCATTCCAACCTATCTTATGCCTTAAAAATATCAATTTTTAATCCAGCCACGCCTTTTTTCCCGTATGACTTCAAATGCAATCATTGCATTATCAATTAATAGCCTCCCTTCATTAAAAGCACTCTGTTTGTTACATACGTGGACGTATTATAAATATTAACTTAGTTACTCTACTAATTTAGTTACCCACTGAATCTGACCCTATATATATATAAAGTAAAGTTCTATGGAGTCCACCTTTTAATTGGAGTCATCGTAGTCTATCTATGTTCTACAAATAAAATATCTTCTAAAACGTGTTATCTTGTAAAACATGTTTCACAAATATTATTACTTCAATAAAATCATGCAAATCTCATATTACAAGTACAATATGTATGTTCTGCAACATGAACATTTATGTTCTGCAAACTAAGCATGTTTTGTAGAATAATATATCTTGCAACATTCTACATGTAAAATCTATGCAATCTGCAAGATTTTCAATAAAATTGTGATATTTGTAGAATATCATTCAAAAAATAATACGTTTTGCAACATCTTAAGCTATATTTCACTTGTAGAACATATATGGACTTCAAGGATTCCAATATATATATCTCATGTGATTACATGATACATGCCAATAATATATGTGCTATTTATCATTGATTCTATGGACATTAACCATAATTATTGTTCTATTAGATGATTACTTAAAAACTATTTGTAATGATCACGAATTAAATTCGAAAAATAGAAACCGCCAAACAGTCAAATGTACTACCTTTACCTTTTATGGGTTTGAGAACTGTAAATATTTTCATAATTGTTTAGTGAATGTATGAAAATAATCAAATTTCTAATCCAATCAAGGTACCACTCGAAATATGGATTTTATGATACAATTTTGTCAGAGCTCAAACATTTGTAGGGTCACTTAAAGAGTGTAAGTTTTCTGAACTTCTTGGAGAACCTGTGCTGCTTTTGGGAAGTACATCTCCTCCCTTTGTAAAAGTGATAGTAGAGTTGAGAGTAAGACAAGCAACCAAATTAGAAATAGCCACATCAGGAATTTCAAGGAATTATTAGGATAATGTTGATATTGATGTCGATGTGAAGGTAGTTGGTCAACACTGTAAGGCGGGTTAATGTCACCAGCGCCGCCACTCATATTAAAAGCACCACCACCAATACCACCACTATCAAGGTTTTCACCATTAGCGATGATAATACGCCAATGGAACTGGCACCAAGATGATAACTAAAAACACTACCTCTAAATATTACCAAACATACAACCAGTGCTACCACTAAAGCTACCAGCCATGCCATCACCAATGTTTCCACTTAAGCTACTAGTAATGCTACCACCATTTCCACTATTAAGACTAACCAATATACCACTAATCCTATCACTATGGCAACTAGCCATGCCACCACTAAAGCTACCAGCAATGTTACCACCAATGCCACCACCAATGCAACTACTATGACTAACCAATATACCATCAATTTTACCTCCTGTAATACCATCATTAAAGTGGCCACGAATGGAATTGTTTAAAGCTAGCACGAACTTCAACATCAACACCAACAATACCCCCACTAGTTCTCTACTAAAATTATTATTTCCAATGCCACCAATTGCACTAATAAGAGCACCACGACCAATGTCACCGTCAATGCCACCAAATCCACTACTAATATTATTGTCTCTAGTACAACCAATGTAACCACTAAAGATGCTAGTCATGCTACCACCAATGCCATTACTAAGACTACCCAATATACCACCAATGCTACCACCGCTGATACCATTATTAAAGTTACCGCCAATGACACTGCTTAAGTTAGCACGAATTTCACCACCAACAATGCCACCACCATTTCTACTACAAAGATTACGGCTACTAGTGCCACCAATTCGACTAGTAAAATTACCGCCACCTATGCCACCACCAACAATATTACTACTTGATTATAGAAAAATAATAACTATATACTTTCCGAATAGTTACGAATCTATTACATCAGTAGCGGGTTCTAGTGAGGCTGAAAATGGTGAGCCTGCTTACGTGTTCATGTATTTGAAATCTCATTTTCAACCATGTGTCTTGTAATATAAAGTTAAATAGTGATGGGGGCTTCACTTATGCTATCTACATTTATATTTATGCTATATATTTGCATAGTAAAGGTTAAAAAAGAACAAAGAAAGCTTACACAAGAAAAATGGATTACTTATTGCAGTGTTTTAATTTTTAACACAAGTTTCTGCAAAAAACACATAAGAAAGGGAAATGAAGAAATAGGAAAATATAAATTATTACCTTAACCTTGTTAAATAACATCAATTCATGATTATCTCCACATCTTATCCACTTAATCCTGCACCAATTCATTTGAAGATGTGTTTAACCTTACAAGCACCAAAACACTCTTTCACAAAAAATATAAATAATACTAAAACACTATTTCATAGCAATGTACATGTTTATTTTATTTTTAAGGCGGCCGCTTGTGGTTATATTAGGGTTTTACCTACATTTTGTATATCCTCTTGTTTGGAGGCCCAATTATATATAATGGGTTTCAATGGGCCCAATACAGTTTAAATTTTCGATAATCCTAGAAATCCAGGCTGAGTGGAAACCAAATTTCTGCAGCTATTTATTTAATAAATCTTCATTCTAACTTATCTTATCCCTTAAAAATATCAATTTTTAACCCAGTCAAGACCTTTTTCCCCTATGACTTCAAATGGAATCATTGCAGTATGAGTTAATAGCCTCCCTTCATTAAAAGCACTCTGTTTGTTAAACACTATCAAGTTTAAACATAGTTTCAACTTATTCTCCAAAACCTTAGACAATATACGCATTAGAACATTATCAATTGAGATATGTCGAATATCTTTCATATGTTTCATTTGTTTAACCATAGAAATAAGACATACACACGTAATATTTAGTTCCCTTGGCCATGTTCTCATGTTCTGTATCAAGGAAAGTCAGACAAAATTGAACAACATATTTTCTAACAATATTCCAATAAGTTTGAAAATTTATGGGTTCAACCCATGTGGACCTAGTGACTTATCTGGATGCATGGAAAAGTCTAAAATTGTTAGGATATCTCCCTCCAATATATTTCTTGTCATCTACAAACCCATGTTCTATTTTAATGTAGTGTTCTGTAAATATAGATACTTTTTTCATTAATTGTCATCTATGTTAAGTGGCATTTATGTCCACTTAGAATGCTCTATAAAGACTTGAATTAATGTTTTGTACTCAAATTATTTATTTTTTGATGTATTTTGTAGTGTTTTTGCATTTCAGGCATATTAGAGGGATCAAGGTTGTTTAGCATTGCTTTGATGCTAAAATGGTGTTAGGAAGGTGTTGTGAAGAGTGCTCGTGCAAAGGCCATCAAGAACTAGCAAATAAAGAAAGCAATTTCAGTTTTTCCAGAAGGACGGTGCGCCCTCGCTGTGCTACCGTGCGGCCACGCCAGAGAAGCAGAAAGACAGCACCCACTGTGCTGGTGAAGCGCGCATCCGCGCTAGGTCGGGATTTCAGATTCCTGTTTGAATTAGAAGACTATTTTTCTGGACTTCTGGATTAATTGGGCTGCTATATAATGGTAACTTAACAACGTTTTCAATAACAGAGTTTAAGGAGAAGACATCAAGAAGACCTATAGCACAATTCAACCAAGGCGAAGAAGGTGATCTAGTTTATTCTTGTGATTCTTTGTTATAAGTTGTAATCTTGGATGCTCGTTTCTTCTTTTATTGAACCTAATACTCTTGATTACGTACCTTATTTATTATTCAATATTCATAAAGACTTAGTTTATTATACCATGCTTTCATCGGAACACATGGTGATGATGAGTACGCTTTTGGGTAAATCGTTATCGTGGGTATAACGACTCGGGTATTTTTATTTTATTTCTAATATTTGGAAGTGTAATAAAGGTTTAAGTAAATAAATAAAATGTGTGTATTAGTTTTGGCAGCAGTAATGGATTGTTATTTAATTATTTATGATTGTTGTTATGTGGGATTGAATTGTGTGATTTATTAGTGAGATATATGATTTTATTTTGCTTATAAAAAATGATTTTATTGTAGTTTTAATTTCATAAATATTTCGGATGATTTCTAAAACTAGTTTTATTATTTTATAATTTTGATAATTATTGTTAGGACTTAATAGAATTGAGAAATCAAGATTTTATTAATTACTTATTTTTAAATGATTTTCTGATTGTGTTTATTTGTAAAATATATATTTAATTATGGAAATCTTCAAAAATTACGAAACTTATATTTTATGAAGGTTATAATATTCAGAGAATTTTAAAATTATTTTGGGAATTTTCGGGAATCGTTTCACCCGCGCGTCGTCTCAGTTATTTGTTAAAAAGCGGTACGAAGAGCACCTTAAAAAGTGTTTTAAAAATTTCAAAATTCACATTTTATAAACTCTGGGATATTTATGACTTTTTGAAATTATTTTCGAAATTTTCTGAAATTACTTTTCATACACCCAGATTGTTAATTTCAATTATAGGACAAAGTGAGCCATAAACCCTCGTATTTATCTTATATACTACGTGTTGATTTATTAGAACAGGAGGACGCGTGTTTCTTTGGTTGGTGCGGCAGCTGTCAAAAAAAAATTTAAAATACCACCCCTTTTCTTTCTCTTCGTCCTTGTTACAATCTCTTGTCTCTCTCTTTTACTCTCCTGTCCGCGTTTTTCTTCCTCCTCCTCTTCTCGGTGTTCTGGTCACCTCTGTTTCTGTTCTACGGCTTGTTTTCTCCGGTGAGCCGCTGCTTTTCTTGAGCTTGGCTGGTTCGATTCCTATATACATATCTATCATCATATATATATATATATGGTTGTGTATGTGCTTGATTGTGTGTGGTGTATGTTCGATTGTGTGTGGGTGTGTGTGTGTGTGCGGATTGCGGCCGTGTGTTTGTGGCCGTGTGCTGTGCTTCTCTGTGGTTTGTTCAGTTGGGATTGTAATTTTCTGTTGGGCTTGTGATGGTTTTCTGTTGGGCAGAGTTGTGTAGTGAATATTTTTGTTATAATCCTGAAATTTTATTTCTTTTTTCTGCAGGAATTATTGAGTAAAATTCGTGATATTAACTAATTCGCGTGGGAAAATTATTTTAATAAATCGGTGGAATTTGTTTGGATACCCGAACATTTCGGGCACCAATAAATTTTGCCACCATACTGCGATGACTCGTTACGAGCGGACGGTGGCCGGTGATGACGATGTTCTGAGTCCTAAACTTTATAAATAAATAAGATGATTCGTATAAAATGTTTCGAAAGTAAATTGTGTGTGAATATGGAATTGGTATGGGAATGAAAATGTGGATTATTGTGGATTATTGACGTCGATTGTAATCGACGGGTACTCTTATAAATAAATAAGATGCTGCCAAAATTTCCTAAAAATATATATTTGTAAATGTACGTATTTATATTATACGTGATACCCCTAACAATATTCCGACTATGTGACTATATGATTATGTGTATAATAATAATACGAGTCGGGTTATCGGATTGAGTTGTTAGAATATGAGGATATCAAGCATATCGGTATAACTGATTAGGGTATTCTGTATTTGTAGATTCCGATAGAGTTTTCTCAGGATTAAAGTTAACGTGAAAGCTACATAGGGTTTTGTAAAGCTTTGCAAGGCAAGTACCCCTGACCATTCTTTTATGGTTCAGTCTCTATGAATAGCTAAATATTTTACTTTCGTAATGGAACAAAAAAATTTAAGTTACGTATCCCCCGTATTTGAAATGTTGTTTAAAATTATATTTTGGGGAAAAATAACTTCTGAAAATACCTATCTCTAAACGTGAATTAAATGAAAAGAGGATCTGGATAGTGTGATGTGACAGAATTGATTTTGAAAAAGAGATAGGTAAAAGTGATTTTGAAAACTGGATAAAATAATCAGATATGGGATACGTTGGGGCCAGAGTAGGCCTATTGAGGTGGCGTAAGAGGCTAATTCGGTTGTGCGCACTGTATAACCGATTAGTACAGTAGGTCAGAGACCTAGCTAGTCTCTGAGTTCCGGAACAGGTAAATGAGATGGCAGTTGGAGTAGTCTGGTGTTTATAGCCTGATCAGCTGTTTGCACATATCCGCTACGTATCTGATTTGGATTTATGATTCTTGTAAGGGTATGAGTAGTTGATACAGTGGTTTATAAATGTGATTAGCGTGCTAAAATTGGACTCTGGTATTTTTACAGCACACTGTTATGTTGTTTTGATAAAGCATGCTAGTTAGTGATATCTAGTTATCTCTGATTTTCATTATATAATGTTAATATCATGATTACAACTCTATTCCTATTACTGTTACATTACTATTTTATTCCGTTATTCATATTTGGGTACTGCTAAGCGATTATGCTCCCCCTTGCAAACTGTTATGTATATCTCGCAGATGCCTATAAGATCAGTCAGACAAACCCATGTTCCCGCCCCTACTGGACCCCGCTCCTCTGAGGTAGTTTGTATCAGACCATGGGGTCTGATGAGTTGCTGAATAAAGTTAGTGTGTGTTAGATGTTGAATAAAGGGTTTGTAATAATGAGAACTTGAATTATACTTAAACCTAGATTAGATCTTGGTTTGGGGTCAAGTTAGTATATTTTAATAATAATCTCGTTATTTATATTTTAGTTGTTGTGTTTGGTGACGTCAACTCCTGATCCCGGGGTTGATGCCGTCACAGTTGGTATCAGAGCTACAGGTTCAAGTCCCTAATTCAGGTTAGGGATTGTGTCGAGTAGGTGATAACGCGAGTCTTTAAGTTTGAGTCAGCAACTCATGTAGAGGAGCAAACCTTTAGAGTCAGTCGAGGGTTCCGACGGTGTTACCCTGTCATCTATTAAATGTTTTGATAGAACTGCCTTAACCTGGTTATGTCTTGCATGTACATTTATTATGTTGACAGTGGCCTATTGCGATTTCGAGTTCTCCATCTCAGGAGAATCCCTCCGATTCGGATAGCTCAGATTCTGAGAGACCCCCAGATGTTGTTACTGAGGAGACCCCTATGCCTCCTCCACCAGTCCCTTCCTTTGTTCCGAGAGACATCCCTGGATCTGGTCCTCGTCCCCATTTTGGTACGTAGGTATGTGTCTGCTATCAGAGATTTCCCTCCCGGCTGCGGTCCTAGTTCTTCCATGATGAGACCTCCGGTACCTCCTTTGGCCCCTAGTGGTACTTCTTCACCGATCCTTTACCATGTTCAAAGGGCAGTGAATACCTCCTTTATCAGAGATCAGAGTCCGGAGTTTGTTGCTCAGCTTGATCAGGTACATATTGCACCATTCCAGGGTATTTTGCCCCTTCCCCTGAGGTGCGAGCCCGTGTGCGAGCATTGACCCAGATGGTTGTAGAGAGGGCAAGATCGGTTGAATGTTTCATTTGTTCAGAGTTCGGGGCTGTGCAGTATCAGGACCTAGTGAACTGGCTAGTGTTTGAGCTAGGTTCCATTGGTTGCAGTGGTAGTGCCTAGAAAGAGTTGCAGCAGAGAGATACAGAGCTCAGAGTTGCCTTCTAGGAGTTCTGTAGTTATTTACTTTGTATATGTACATTATGTTGTGATAGTTTGTAGTAGATGAGGCTGCTATGACAGCCAATTTTGGTGTGTACTCGGATAGGTTCTTTCCACTAGGATTTTCAGTTGTACTAGTTGGATTTTGTTAGTTATTGTATTTTCAGCTGCTTTAACTTATGGTTCAATTTTATATATTGTGCGTTGCTATTATTGTTGATATTATTATTGTTGTTTCTGTTGCTTGGCATTTTTAGATTATAATCATTCACTCAGGACGGATCCAATTACACTGGGTATAAGAATATTGTGTTAGTGGCAACGCTTTCGTGATGCATAAATATAAACTGCTAGAGCAGTCCATTTTCTTATATACAACTGTTATGTTTCAGGAGATGCCACCAAAGAGAAACTCTCAGCCCAATAACGGATCTGCTGGGGATCCTTCCAGTGAGTGACACGATGAACTTGTTGCGTTAGTAGTCTATACAGCTATCCCAACAGCAACAACAATTCCAATAGCAACAACAACAATTACAATAACAACAACAACGACAACAACTCATACAACAGCAACAACAACGAATCCAACAACAGCAACAACAAATCCAGCAGCAGCATGAGATATGAGGGGCAAATCTAGGACGTTAGTTTTAAGTTTTTTTAAGCGGTGAAGCCCCCAGAGTTTAAAGGAGAAGTAGATCCTGTTGCTGCCAGGATATGGTTAAAGGAGATGGAAAAGGCGTTTACGCTCACCAAGGTGAGTGAGAATTTAAAGACTGATTATGCTAGTTATTTTCTAAGAAATGATTCAAATTATTGGTGGGAATCTACGTGAGCGCCTAGAAGGAGAAGGTCCAGTTGGAAAAATACTTTCCGGACTGTCTCCATAGTCAAATGGAAGTTGAATTTTTGGAACTGAAACAAGGAGATAAGAGTGTCACGGAATATAAGGCAAAGTTTACGGAATTGGCCCGTATAGCACCGGAATATGTGAGTTCGGAAGCTCAACGAGCGAAGCGGTTTCAACAAGGGTTGAAGCCATAAATAAGGAGTGGAGTTGTAGCCTTACAACTCAAGACATATATTTCGGTAGTTCAGGCTGCTCTAGTGATAGAGAGTGATCAGAAATTAGCTGTCAAAGGAGCAGGGTGAGAAGAAAAGGAAATTTAAAAGTGGACCCGCTAGATCAGAATCAGGAATAGCGAGTCAGAAGTTCCAGCATTGGTTTGGAAGGAATAAGAATAAGAGGTTTAAGAGGCTGGATTTTCCCCAGGCGAAACCCGGTACTACTTCCGTTAACTATGCCCCGACGACGATGAGTAAGCCAGTGGTTGATTGTAAAACGTGTGGGAAAAAGCATAGTGGACAGTGTCGAGAGAATGTTAATTGTTTTAAGTGTGGACAGAAAGGTCACTATTCCACGGAATGTAAGTCTGAGATTCAATGAGTTACTTGTTTTAGTTGCTGGCAAAGTGGGACACATATCTAGGAATTGCAAGTCAGTGACTCAAGGTAATGTGGGAATGAGTCTGTCCCAAGGACCAGCAACCAGTACTGCGAGAGCTAGGACTTTTAAGATGACCCAGAAGTCTTCAGTTCATGATTCCCATGTGGTTGCAGGTACGCTTTCTCTTAATTCTGTACCTATTAACGTTTTGTTTGATTCGGGAGCGTCCAAATCTTTTACATCTGTGAATTGTGTGAATAAAATGCAATTGATGTTAGAAGACCTAAATGAACCTCTGACCATAGAAGTGGCTAATACAGATAAAGTACATGTAAAACAATTTTGTCATAGATGTTCCCTAGAGATTTCAGGGTATATGTTCCATGGTGACTTAATACCTTTCGAGTTGGGAGACTTTGATGTTATTTTAGATATGGATTGGTTGTCTCGATATAAGGGAAAATATTGACTGTAAGAAAATGAGAGTTGTTATGCATACCCCCGATAATAAAAGGATCAGTTACCAAGGACAGAGACAAGATAGGAAGTTCCTCTCAGCAATGCAAGCAAAGAGATTGTTGCGGCAAGGATGTGAGGCATATTTAGTTCATGTGGTGGATACAAAGAAAGAGACCCCTACTTTTGATGAGATTCCTATAGTAAGAGAATTTCATGACATTTTCCCAAAAGAGTTACCAGGATTGCCACCTGATCGAGAGATAGGGTTTTCCATTGATTTTATACCTGAAGCTGAACCAGTTTCTAAGGCTCCATACAAGATGGCCTCAATTTAAATGAAAGAATTGGTTAAGCAACTTCAGGAATTATTAGACAAGGGAGTTATTCGACCCAGTAGTTTCTCCGTGGGGTGCTCTAGTGCTGTTTGTGAAGAAAAAGGATGGAAGTATGAGATTGTGTATTGACTACAAAGAGCTGAACAAGTTGACGTTAAAGAATAAGAATCATTTACCGCAAATCGATGATTTGTTTGATCAACTTAAGGGAGCATGTTATTTCTCAAAGATTGACTTAAGATCTGGCTACCACCAACTGAAGATAAAGCCTGAAGATATCCCCAAGACTACATTCAGAACAAGGTATGGTCATTATGAGTTTCTAGTAATGTCATTTGGATTGACGAATGTGCCAGCGAGTTTTGTGGATTTGATGAAAAGTGTATACAAGGAGATTCTGGATAAGTTTGTTATTGTATTTATTGATGACATCCTCATATATTCGAAGAATTCAGAAAATCACTGCAGTGCATCTACAGATTGCCCTTCAAAAATTAAGAGAAAAGCAATTGTATGCGAAGTTTTCTAAGTGTGAGTTTTGGCTGACGGAAGTACAGTTTCTTGGTCATGTAATAAGTAAGGAAGGTATCAAAGTAGACCCAGTAAAGATCGAAGCTGTATCAAAGTGGGAGCAACCGAAGACACCAACGGAAATAAGAAGTTTTCTTCGATTAGCAAGATATTATCGAAGGTTTGTGACAGATTTCACGAAGATTGCGTCCCCATTAACCAAGCTGACCAGGAAGAATAAGAAGTTCATTTAGACGAAAAAGTGTGAAGAAAGTTTCTAGGAATTGAAACAGAGATTAGTGATGGCTCCAGTGTTAGCATTGCCAGATGAGACGGGAAACTTTGTAATCTATAGTGATGCTTCTTTGAAAGGATTAGGTTGTGTGCTAATATAGCATGATAAAGTTATTGCTTATGCCTCCAGACAGTTAAAGCCTCACGAGCAGAAATATCCAGTTCATGAACTTGAGTTTGCGGCTATAGTGTTTGCTCTAAATATATGGCATCACTACTTGTATGGAGAGAAATGTGATATTTATACAGACCATAAGAGCCTGAAGTACATATTCACGCAGAAGGATTTGAACATCAGACAGAAAAGGTGGTTGAAGCTGATTAAGGATTACGATTGTTCGATTATTATCACCCCGGAAAGGCCAATGTGGTGGCTGATGCCCTGAGTAGAAAAGAAAGGCTGAATCTGGTTAAGATTGCGGAAGAATTAGCGCAAGAATTGGAAAGAATGGAGATTGAGGTTCGAGTACCTAGCGGAAGTCAGGAGCAACTATATGAAGTTACTTTCCAGCCGGCATTGATGGAAAAGATCAAAAGGTGTCAAGAAGGAGTTATGGAACAAGAGTTGGATACTTTGACAGGAGAAGAGTTATGTACTCAAAAAGATAGTCAAGATTTGTATAGATTTTCATCCAGAATTTGGATACCAAATGTAACGAATTGAAGAACGAAGTATTGCAGGAAGCGCATAACTCTATATTTTCTATCCACCCTGGTAGTACCAAGATGTACCAGGATTTGAAGAGAAATTTTTGCTGGCCAGGAATGAAGAAGGATATTGCCAATTGGGTTAAGTCAAACGGTGAAAGCGGAGCATCAATGACCGAGCAGATTATTACAACCTTTGGAGATTTCCCAGTGGAAATGGGAAGACATTGCTATGGATTTTGTAGTGGGATTGCCAAAGACAAGAGCAAATCATGATGCTATTTGGGTAATTATTGATAGGTTGACTAAGTCAGTGCATTTCCTTTCGATCAAAGAAAGGTATTTGTTGGAAAAGTTAGTCAAGTTATACTTGGATGAGATAGTTACCAAACATGGAGTGCCTGTTTCTATAGTGTCGGATCGAGACCCGAGATTTAATTCCAGGTTCTGGACTAAATTCCAAGAGTGCCTAGGAACGAAATTGAATATGAGCACCTCTTATCATCCTCAGACGGATGGCCAAAGTGAAAGGATGATTCAGACCATAGAGGATATGTTGAGAGTCTGTGTTCTGGATTTTAAGGGTAATTGGGATGAACACCTACCTTTGATTGACTTCTCGTATAATAACAGCTACCATGCCAGTATTGGGATGCCACCTTATGAAGCTTTGTATGGACGAAAGTGTAGATCACCTTTGTATTGGGATGAGGTAGGAGAAAAGAAAGTGTTAGGTCCTGAGTTGGTTCAGCAAACTACAGATGCCATAGTGTTGATACGGAAAAGGTTCGAAGCAGCCCAAGATAGACAGAGAAAGTATGTGGATTTGCATAGAGAATATATGGACTTTGAGATAGGAGCTCTGGTGTTACTAAAGGTATCACCTCAGAAAGGGTTAGTACGATTTAGTTAGAAGGGTAAACTTAGCCCTAGAATTATAGGACCCTTTGAGGTTTTAAAGAAAGTGGGAAAGGTCGCTTATGAGATAGCGTTACCACCGCAGTGGCAGCACATTCATAATGTGTTCCACGTGTCTTTGTTGAAGCCCTATGTCCCTAATTCGAATCAAGTCATAGAATACGAACCGATTGAGCTTCTACCAGATTTGTCCTATGTGAAACAACCGGTCCAAATCATAGACCGTAAGGAACGAGTCCTTAGGAATAAGTCGATTCCTATAGTAAAAGTTTGGTGGAGAAATCCTCGAGTAGAAGAGTCTACTTGGGAATTAGAGTCAGACATGCTTGATAAATATCCTCATTTGGATAGCTAAGTCGGATTCTGGGGACATAATCTTTTTAAGGGGGAAAAGATATAACGACTCGTGTATTTTTATTTTATTTCTAATATTTGGAAGTGTAATAAAGGTTTAAGTAAATAAATAAAATGTGTGTATTATTTTTGGTAGCAGTTATGGATTGTTATTTAATTATTTATGATTGTTGTTATGTGGGATTGAATTTTGTGATTTATTAGTGAGATATATGATTTTATTTTACTTATAAAAAATGATTTTATTGTAGTTTTAATTTCATAAATACTTGGATGATTTCTAAATTAGTTTTATAATTTCATAATTTTGATAATTATTTTTAGGACTATATAGAATTGAGAAATCAAGATTTTATTAATTAATTATTTTTAAATGATTTTCTGATTGTGTTTATTTTCAAAATTCATATTTAATTATGGATATCTTCAAAAATTACGAAACTTATATTTTATAAAGGTTATAATATTCTAAGAATTTTAAAATTATTTTGGGAATTTTTGGGAATCGTTTCACCCGTACGTTATCTCGTTATTTGTTAAAAAGCGGGTATGAAGAGCACCTTAAAAAGTGTTTTAAAAATTTCGAAATTTGCGTTTTATAAACTCCGGGATATTTATGACATTTTAAAATTATTTTCGAAATTTTCTAAAATTAATTTTCGTACACCCAGATTCGTTAATATCAATTCCGGGACAAACCGAGCCATAAAACCCTCATATTTATCTTATATACTACGTGTCGATTTATTAAAACAGGAGGACACGTGTTGCTTTGGTTGGTGCGGCAGCTGTCAAAAAAATAAAATAAAAATAAACCCCCCATTTTTCTTTCTCTTCGTCCTTATTACAGTCTCTTGTCTCTCTCATTTACTCTCATGTCCGCGTTTTTCTTCCTCCTCCTCTTCTCGGTGTTCTGGTCACCTCTGTTCCTGTTCTCTGGCTTGTTTTCTCCGGTGAGCCGCCGCATTTCTTGAGCTTGGCTGGTTCGATTCCTATCATCATACATACCTATCATCATATATATATATGGTTGTGTATGTGTTTGATTGTGTGTGGTGTGTGTTCGATTGTGTGTAAGCATATATAAAATATATGCTTGTTGTGCTTTTCTGTGGTTTGTTCAGTTAGGCTTGTGATTTTCTGTTGGGCTTGTGATGGTTTTCTATTGGGCCTTGTTGGGCCGAGTTGTGCAGTGAATATTTTTGTTATAATCCTGAAACTTTATTTCTTTTTTCTGCAGGAATTATTGAGTAAAATTCGTGATATTACTAATTCGCGTGGGAAATTATTTTTAATAAATCGGTGGAATTTATTTGGATACCCGAACATTTCGAGCACGAATAAATTTTGTCGCTGTACCGCGATGACTCGTTACGAGCGGCCGGTGGATGGTGTTGACGATGTTCTGAGTCCTAAACTTTATAAATAAATAAGATGATTCGTATAAAATGTTTTAAAAGTAAATTGTGTGTGAATATGGAATTGGTATGGGAATGAAAATGTGGATTGTTGTGGATTATTGACGTCGATTGTAATCGACGGGTACTCTTGTAAATAAATAAGATGCTGCAAAAATTTCCTAAAAATATATATTCGTATATGTACGTATTTATATTATACGTGATACCCCCAACAATATTCCGAATACGTGACTATGTGATTATGTCTATAATAATAATACGAGTCAGGTTATCGGATTGAGTTGTTAGAATATGAGGATATCAAGCTTATCGGTATAACTGATTAGGGTATTCAGTATTTGTAGATTTTGATCGAGCTTTCTCAGGATTAAAGTCAACGTGAAAGCTACTTAGGGTTTTGTAAAGCGTTGCAAGGCAAGTACCTCTGACCATTCTTTTATGGTTCAGTGCATATGAATAGCTAAATGTTTTACTTTCGTAATGGAACAACAAAGTTTTAAGTTACTGTATCCCCCTTATTTGAAATGTTGTTTAAAATTATGTTTTGGGGAAAAGTAACTTCTGAAAACACCTATCTCTAAATGTGATTTAAATGAAAAGAGGATTTGAATAGTGTGCTGTGATAGAATTGATTTCGAAAAAGAGATAGGTAAAAGTGATTTTGAAAACTGGATAAAACGATCAGATATGGGATATGTTGGGGCCAGAATAGGCCTATTGAGGTGGCGTAAGAGGCTAATTCGGTTGCGTGCACTGTATAACCGATTAGTCCAGCAGGACAGAGACCTAGCTAGTCTCTGAGTTCCGGAAGAGGTAAATGAGATGGCAGTTGGAGCCGTCTGGGGTTGATAGCCTGATCAGCTGCCTTCACATATCCGCTACATATCTGATTTGGATTTATGATTCCCGTAAGGGCATGAGTAGTTGATACAGCGGTTTATAAATGTGATTAGCATGCTAAAATTGGACTCTGGTATTTTTATAGCACACTGTTATGTTGTTTTGAATAAATCAAGCTAGTTAGTGATATCCAGTTATCTCTGATTTTTGTTACATAATGTTGATATCATGATTACAGTTGTGCTTCTATTACTGTTACATTACTATTTTATTCTATTATTCATATTTTGGTACTGCTGAGCGATTATGCTCACCCTTGCAAACTGTTATGTATATCTCGCAGATGCCTAGAAGATCAGTCAGACAGACCCATGTTCCCGGCTCTACTGAACCCGACTCTTCTGAGGTAGTTTGTATCAGACCATGGGGTCTGATGAGTTGCTGAATAAAGTTAGTGTGTGTTAGATGTTGAATAAAGGGTTTGTAATAATGAGAACCTGAATTATACTTGAACCTGGATTAGATCTTGGTTTGGGGTCAAGTTAGTATATTTTAATAATAATCTTGTTATTTATATTTTGGTTGTTGTGTTTGGTGACGTCAACTCCTGACCCCGGGGTTGAGGCCGTCATAGTGGGGTTCTAGCAGATTTACTTATGGATTTCTTTAGTTAATTATTACGATACCTTACTGTGTGGTGATTGTATGATATCCCAGTATTAGTTGTGCTTATTCGTCTTAAGAGCATCGCAAACTTCTAAGATAGCGTGTTAACCTCTAATGAAGTGACAGTAAATTTAGAGGTTTAGAACTTGCCATGCTAGTATAGGTTCATGTATTTGTTATACATGATTTGTAGGTAATTTTAACCATCATACTTTTCCTGTGTAATCATGATAGATAACTTGCGTATTAAACCGTCATGTTGTCAAATTCTATAGACATATAGGGTCTCAATATAATTGGTGTCTATTGAGCTTTTATCTCTTTTGTGGATGTCTGGTAGTAGGGTATTCGTACAACGAAAGTTGGCATTTACCAGTTTCGTGTTATCTTATCATTGTCATCACCATTGTATGCTAAGGTTATGAACAAGAAGGCTATTGAATGAAGTATTTAATGAAGTTAGAATCCCATGTTTGTGTTATATAAGTTAATCAACCTTAATTCTATTAGTTAATATTAGTTGTTATAATCTCGTAGTTATAAACACTCTCAATTTATTATCATCTTAGCATTGAATAATAACCATACCATCGTTGCATAAGTATATTGATTGAAATTAACCTAAACCACTCTTTGTGGGAACGAACTAGTAATTAATTCTATATTACTTGCGATCGCGTATACTTGCGTGAATATTAGCGCGTATTTTCGTCCTAACAATGTGCCAAATATTTTTTAATTCTTTAGAGAATTTTTAACCATTGTGTACTTTTTTACAAGTTTAGTATTTTTACATGTTATGTAATTTGTTTTTCTTATGTATTTTATAATTCTTTCTATCTATATTTTTTTAATGCTTTAAATTTTATGTTCAATATTTTTATAAATTGTATAATTCTCTGTATTTTGAATAAAGTAAATTTCTTTAAATATATGATTTAATTTTGTTTAACATTATATTGATGTTTTATATATTATGTTGTGTTCTCTAGTTGTGTTTTGTGTAACTTATTTATATTTTGTAATCAAAATAAAAATTTTATGTGTATGTTTAATATTACATACCACTAATGTGTACGGTAAATTTTTTAGAGTTTGAATTTTTAATACTTTTTAGTACTTTAAATAACTTTTAACCATTCTATATTTTTTCACCTTTCCTATATTTTTATATTTGTTGTAATTCTTAGAATTATGTACTTTCTTAATTGTTTCTATTTATTATATGCTCTATCTCTCATTTTCTATATTTTATATATTGTATAATATGTAATGTATTTGAAATAATGTAAAATCTAAATAAATATATGATTCAAGTTTATAAGCATTTGGTTTAGAGTTTATATATTATTTTGTGTTATAATTGTTTTTTGTGTAAAATATTTATTCATGTGTTAAATATAATTTTAATATGAAAATTAAAGTTTAATGTGTTAGGTACTATTTTTTGGAGCTTGTATTTAATTTTTAACTTTTTTTTACATTGGTGCTTTTTTTAATTTTAGGAAGTTCCAAACTAAATTAATGGAGAATAAATAATTTACACAAGTATATTTTATTTTGTTGAATGACATTATCTTGTTAAACTAATAATTGTATCCTATATAAAAAATTGATCAGTTAACTAAAAAACAAAAAAAGGTAGAGTTATAATAAAGACTCGAGACAATACAATAGCAGTTTAAAAAAGTGTATAAAAGGTAATCATGTCTATATAAAATTTTAAATGTAACAATGCACAATGGGAACAAAACATTATATAAATAGAGAATCAATTAAACAAAGAAATGATGAGTTAAAGAATAAACCTTCATGATTATGGACGAGTTACTAGGTTACCATTAAAAGAACAATTGGGTTATGGCTCAACCTTCATCAATCATCTATATATATCATATAACCTATTGTCTTTTAATAATAAGGGCTTGTTAATAACTAATTTTAGAGAAAGGTTCATAGAAACTAGTAACTTTTAATAATAACAACAGGTTATGAACTAATTGTACTTTTTTTGTCGTTTTCTTAAGAAACTCATTTCTCTAATTTTTATCTATTTTTTGTTTTTAAATTCCAAAATATTATTCTATTATACGGATTAGGAACACAAATTTAAAATATATTTTATGTTTTTAAAATGATTTACAACTTTTACACTTTTTTCCATAACAATACCTTTTTACATAACAATAGTATTTTATTGAGAACATGATTTTTAATAGAATACTAAGTCAAAACATAATTATTCAATAGAACAATATTTTTTACACAATATTATTTTCTCACAAAATACATTCATACAATTATTAGCTTAATATAATTTTTTTAAAGAAGACAATATTATTGAGAAATGAAAAAAAAATGAAAACAAATGATTAAGCATAACAAATTAAAAGGTATATTACAGTTTATTTGGATGGACATCTGGAGGAGTTTTATGTAGTTTCTAGGTTACCAACATACATACATACATATATATATTTATCATATGATTACATGATACATGCCAATAATATATGTACTATTTATCATTGATGCTTTGGACATTAACCACAATTCATTGTTGTATTACGTCTTTACTTAAAAACTATTTGTAATGTTCAATAATTGAATTCGAAAAATAGAAACCGCTAAACACAAAAATGTACTATCTGCTTATAAACCGATGCTTCAAAGTGCTTTTGTGGGTTTGAGAATTGTAATTATTTTCACAATTATTTAGTCAAAGGATGAACAAAAATCTAATTACTAATCCAATCGAGGTACCCTAGAAATATGGATTTTATGATACAATTTTTAAGAGCTGAAACATTTTTTTAGGGTCACTTAAAGAGGGTAAGTTTTATAAACTTCTTGGAGAACTTGAGCTGTTTTTGGGAAGTACATCTCCTCCAAGTCAGAAATGCTATTGTGAACATGGGTTCATCCTCTTTAAAAGTGATAGTAGAGTCGAGAGTAACAAAGCAACCCAATTAAAAATAACCACATGAGGAGCTCCAAGGAATTATTACGATAATGTTGACGTTGATGTCAATTAGAAGGTAGTTGGTCAACACTCTAAGGCCGATTAATGTCACCGGCGCCCCCACTCTTATTAAAAGCACTACCACCAATGTCACCAGTATCAAGGTTTTCACCATTAGCGATGCTAATAGGCGAATCGAACTGGCACCAAGACCATAACTAAAACCTCTACCTTTGAATATTAACCAACATAAAACCAATGCCACCACCAATGTTTCCACTTAAGCTACCAATAATGCGACCACGCTTGCCACTATTAAGACTAACCGATATACTACCAATGTTATCACTATGACAACTAGCCATGCCACCACTAAAGCTACTAGCACTGTACCGCCAATGCCACCACCAATACAACTACAAAGACTAACCAATATACCATCAATTGTACCACCTATAATACCATCATTAAATTCGCCATGAATGGAACTGCTTAAACTAGAACAAACTTCAACACCAACAATACCACCACTAATTCTCCTGCTAAAATTACTGCTTCCAATGCCACCAATTGCACTAATAAGAGCACCACGACCAATATCACCATCAATGCCACCAAATCTACTTCTAATATTATCATCTCTAGTACCACCAATATAACCACTAAAGATGCTAGTCATGCTACCACGAATGCCACTACTAAGACTACCCAATATACCACCAATGCTACCACCGCTCATGTCATTATTAAAGCTACCACCAATGACACTGCTTAAGTTAGCACGAACTTTACCACCAACAACGCCACCACCAATTCCACTACTAAGATTATGGCTACTAGTGCCACCAATTGGACTAGTAAAATTACCGCCACCAATGCCACCGCCAACAATATTACTACTTGATTCAAGGAAAACCATAACTATATACAGGAGAAACAAAAATACCTTTGGTGCAGTAAGGACACGACCACCAAATTTGGTAAGCTGTTTCTCCATAGATATGCCGCAAGCATATAAGAGAGGATCTTCATCATACCGATACATTTTCATAGAATGGAAATGGAAGTGCATTGATCAATTATAAAAATTATATATAAAAAAAATGAACTAAACAGCTACAATGAGAAATAATAACCAAAACATGAAAATTTAAATATCCGAAGAAATTTTACATCAGTAAGAACTTCTTTCCTCTCCAGAGGTCCCTTCCTAGACTTTTTCACTAAAGAGTCTCTTTGCACAGAAGATAGTGACCAGGCTACAAAACTAAAAATTACAACAGGAAAAAAATCAATGGCTTCAAGTAAAAATAAAATTAGAAGATAAAGAAACTAGAATATGTAAAAATATCGCAATCATGTTTACCCACCTCCAGTGGGAGATAAATAGGTTTGCTGGGTTTACCAACATCAAGGCACGGAAAGTACGCAGAAGTTCTAAGTTACAAATTCAGATTTCTTCTAAAGTATTCATAAACTGCAATCTCCTTAGGTTTCACTTCACCACGCGTACCGATATCTCCAGGTTTTTCTTTAAATGTGAAACTTCAAACAAAAGAAATAAAGTGAGAATCAATTCACATACATGCCTCTTCATTTTGAACATTAGAAAATGATGAATTAAAAAAATTAAACAACTTACTATAGCTCATTGCAAGGCTTCTCACTCAACCCTTTTATCTTAAATTCTCCATTGCTATGTGTGGCCTTGACTCTCATATTTCTCAGTATTTTCTTGACCTCTTGTATTTGTAAAAGCACAATTTAATAGACACAAAAAGAAGCACAATACAGGTTTTTCAGGTATCGTTTCATGAATTACCTTAAGCCGCTCTATTCTACGAGCATCCTGTATACCCTGATTAGCTCTCAGGAAATCAATTATAGGCCCAGGAGTAAGGATCATGGTCATTGACATGTCTGAAGAAATGAATGAGTAAGTGGGCATCAAGTGAAATACGGGAATCAAGTGATATAAGTGTTTTAGAGATATAATCTTCAAAATGGGGTTAGGGAGAAAAAAATATAGCATCCTTACCTAAATTGAGTGACAATCCTCCCTCAGTAGGACAAAAACTAGAATGGAGACCATGACAAGTAGAAACCCCTCCTCCAACACTAGTAAGCATCCTAGAGTTGTCATGGAAAAATGACTGCCTCACCAAAAGGCAATCCGTGCATATTCCACATTCATAACAAAAAGCAATGCATCATTTCAAAGTGCAAGTTTCTTAATTAGTTCCGGTTTTCTCGATACCTTTTAGCCGCTTGCTGTCTCAAGACAATGTGAAGCACCCTCAGTGCATCTTAAACTTTTTGAGTGTCAGCTCCATTCAATCATAAGTTTATGGCTGAAAATGGTGAGTCTGCCTACCTATTTATGTATTGAAATATAAGTTTTTTTAACACTATAATTTGTCCCAAATAGAGCCTACATCTTTATCAAGTAAGAAATCTCATTTTCAACCATGTGTTGTGTAATATAAAGTTAAATAATGATGGGGCTTCACTTGTACTATCTACATTTATATTTATGCTATAAATTTGCATAGTAAAAGTTAAAAAAGAATAAAGAAAGCTTACACAAGTAGATTGATGAAGAGGAGAAACAGAAGGCACTTGGAGCACTTTCTTCATTGTTTGTGGAACTTGTTGCAAATAGTAAGAAAAATATAATTCCTCTGCATATGTTTCTAAAAAAATTTCACACATACACATAAAATAAATTTAATAGTGTAATCAAACAAATATAAAGATAAAATATAAATAATATGTGGGCTTCTTATCTATAAATTTTCATTTTTTAGTATATCATGTATTTGAATATTTATGCGGAACAAAAAAGTTATTACAAATGTAACTAAATTCTTTTTCTTAAATTTGACATATAATCTTGAAAGGGATAATTCTTAATATCAAGGTCATTTAAAAATAAATATAAATGGCATTTCATATCAATCCACATCCATATATACAAAAAAATGGGATACTTGTTGCAGTGTTACCCTTGTTAAACAACATCAATTCATCATAATCTCCAAATCTTGTCCACATAATCCTGCACCAATTCATTTGAAGATGTGTGTGTTTAACCTTACAGCACCAAAACACTCTTTCACACAAAATATAAATAATACCAAAACACTATTTCATAGCCATGTACAAGTTTATTTTGTTTTTAAGTCGGCGGCTTGTGGTTATATTATGATTTTACCTACATTTTGTATTTTCTTTATTTTGGAGGCCCAATTGTATATAATAGATCTGAGAGGGCCCAATATAGTGTAAATTTTTAATTCAACATAGTGTGATCCATGTATTATATAAATTAATTGGATGTGAATGTACAAGTCTAAATAAGTATTACTCTAATTTATTTTGTATGGTAAATAAAATGATATTATAAAAATTAAGTGGTAAGTATTGTATAAAAAACATAACTTAAAAATGACATTTTATCAAAAAATTTAAATTTGATTATATATAAATCACATATTGACCTCAATTAACAGTAATATATGTACAACTACGACCCTTACTAACAATGATAAAATTAGTATTACAATAGATTTAAGTCTAAAAAACATTTCGGTATAATGCAGAAATTAATTGTCATGTACAAATTAATGTTAAATAACAATATTTAATCAAATTGAATTTCTAGAGGTATAAGATATGATACAAAAATTTTTGACAAATAATTTATACGTATGAGAAAAATGATAAGGTTTTTAAAAATATTTACTAATTTCTATGTTTATTTAAACATAAGAATTATAGTGAATGATACTATAATTGTTGATTTTTATTTAATTATTAGTCAAATTGATTTGAAAATGTAAAAATGACACTAAATTGTGGGTAAAACTACATATACCATATTTCATCCACTCCTTGGTTGGGAAAAATCTAGATTGGGAAGATATTCCATGATAAATACAACTTATACTGTCTAGCATATAAGTTGTTTGACTCCATATGTACTTTGACGTAATTATAATCAATACTTTTATTATTTTCAATTGTAATAAAAATTTATTATTGTAAACCATGCTTATATTTATAAACATGCTTTTTAACTCAAAATTTTCAATAAAAAAGTTTTCTAATAAATTTTGGGTGTTTCCACAAGGTCAGTAGGAAATGGAAACCGGCAACATGCAACTGACTTTGTATTTTCTTGCTACGAGTGACAAGCACAAAAGGCGTACTAGTACAAAAATATATTATTTTAATCAAATATGTACCAAAATATAATTCCATTATTATTTTAAGATGAATAAAGAGGATATGTTCACAAATTACTTTTCGAATTTCTTTTTTGAATAAAATTATAAATATTAAACTTTAATTCAAAAAAATAAATATTTTAAATAGATATGTAACATTATGAATTTTACATGAAAAAAGTTAAAATGTGTTGTAAAAGACTGTACTTTAACAACGACTAAGACATTTTGTCAACCCTAAGTAAGTTTTATTATTATCTTAATTTATATTTTGTACTTGCAACACTTAAAGTCTCTAAAAATGCAAAGGAGCAGACTGGAGTCTTTTTCCTCAGCCTACCGATTCTATCTCGAAGAAGATCAATAAGATCATGCCTCAGAAGAATTTTTAAGAAGTTTGGAGTTGAATAAATCTGTTTGGAGAAAAATACTCTAAGTAGAGATGTCTACAAGTCACAGATTTAATGTTATAGAGAAGTCATTCGAGAACTCCAGAATGGGTTATCGAGAAGTCAGGAAAGCTACTAGAGAACTTAGAAAGATATCGACAAGCCAAATTGAAGACATGAAGATTGGAGATATCGACAAGTCATTTCTTCACTAGAGAACTTAGAGTTATCGACAAGTCTACATTCATTAGAGAACTCTGAGTTATCGATAAGTAAAGTTCCACTAGAGAACTCAGAGATATCGATAAGTCAAAATTCACTAGAGAACTCAGAGATATCGACAAGTTAAAGATCACTAGAAAACTCTGAGATATCGACTAAGTTAATTTGATCAGAGAACTCTGAGATATCCACAAGTCAATAAGCCACTAGAGAACTAATAGTTATCGATAAGTCAAAGTGAAGATGTGAAGACTAGAGATCTCGACAAGACTAAAATCACTTGTAGAAACTGAAGACCTCTACAAGCCAAACTAAATATAGAGTACTAGAGATCTCGATAAGCCAATTTACTTATCGAGATGTCAAGTGTTCTATAGACCTAAACTCGAGATCTCGAGGTACAATCTCAAAGTACAAAATTGCAGATCAGTTTAATATCCAAGATAAACAATCAGTAAATAATCCAACAGCTGGATTGACAAGTCTACAAAAAGCAGCTTGAAGAATGTACAAGATCAATAGTAAAGATTAACTGACACATGAAGATCAATGTGACAGTTTAGAAAAGCTAATAGCATGTCTCATTATCCATTTTGTAAACAAGCAGTTAACTAAGTTATAAAGTTAACACTAGTCCTTTAGTCAGTTGTAACAATTTAGAGCAAATTTCTTGTAACACTCTCAAGAAGAAGCTAAGCTCTTTATCAACAAAGAGCCTAGAAATTTTGTAGCAAAAAAATCTTAATTTTAATATTAAATTAAGTGAGTTTTGAAGATCTGTGTTCTTTATTTTCTGTAAGCTTAAATTTTGCATTAACACATTTCACTACAAGAATTAATTTACTCTGTTCAACCAATACCATTCAATAAAAGCCTAAAAATAGTAAAACACATTCACCCCCCTCTGTGTGTTATTCATTTCCTAACAAAATGACATGCGTTATGGGAGGGAGTATATTCTACTAAGTTTGGCCTATGGTTTTAAGTAATTCATCATTTCTATGGAGTTTGGTAACAAATGACTCTTCAACATTTTTTTAACTAACAAATGGTAGAAAATGACTAGTTAAATTTCATACCAACTTTATAATTTTTTGTTATAATTTGAATCTACCGTTTATATTAGAGTTAGTCAATATTTTTTTTTAAAAAAAATATATTTTAATAATTATACAAAGTAATCATTTATGCAAAAAATTATAAGTTTATAACTTCATTTGTGACGATTTTATAATGAGAATATGTTTTCAACAAATAATTAATGCTTACAAAAACATATTAAAATTATTTAATTATCATTTATATCACTTATATTTTGTACTCACCATTTTTTACAAGTAGGGAGAGATTGGATCTCCATATCGAAGTCACCGTTGCAGATGCACATCACCGAATATTCCACTACTGTGTACAAAACTATATGAGACTTTTTGAACACATGTCATAATCCTAGAAATCCATGTCGAGTGGAAACCAAATTTATGCAGCATTTGTTAAATAAATCTTTATTCTAACCTATCTTATGCCTCAAAAATATAAATTTTTAACCCAGCCAGGACTTGTTTCCCCTATGACTTCAAATGCAATCATTGCATTATCACTTAATAGCCTCCCTTCATTAAAAGTACTCTATTTGTTAGACACTATCGAATTTAAATATAGTTTCAACTTATTCTCCAGAACCTTAGACAATATACGCATCAGAACATTATCAAGAGAGATAGGTCGAAGATCTTTCATATTTTTCATTTGTTTAACAATGGAAATAAGACGTACAAGCGTACGATTTAGTTCCCTTGGCCATGTTCTCATGTTCTGTATCAAAGAAAGTTAGAAAAAATTGAACAACATATCTTCTAACAATATTCCAATAAGTTTGAAAAATTCTTGGTTCAACCCATGTGGACCCGGTGACTTATATGGATGCATGGAAAAGTCTACAATTGTTTGGATATCTGCCTCGAATATATTTCTTGTCATCTACAAACCCATGTTCTATGTTAAATGCTAGTGTTCTGTAAATATAGATACTTTTTCTCTTAATTGTTATCTGTGTTAAGGGGCATTTATGTCTACTTAGAATGCTCTATAAAGGCTTGAATTAAACAAGCTTTGGATCTCCATTAGACAATCAATTTGTAAAGCTTCTTAAGGTAAACAATCTGATCTACGAATTAAATATCTATTTTTCGCATGGATCGTGCGGTGGGTTTCGAAAATTCTAATTTTTCATATTTTTAATTACTGTTTCCGTTGCGTTTATGTGCTCGAAACCCAACAATGACATCAGAGCTACTTGCGAAAAGTGTTTAATTTATTTATGCATTTACTAGTTTTATGATAATAACATGTATACAATATTACATGACTGTTATGTATGCGATTTTGTATATTTTACATGTTGTTATATTTATATATGCGTATATATATATCTATATCTATATATATGTTTTGAATATATAAGATTCACGATAGTTGTATAATCATATTATAATTATATAATCTGTATATATACTGATATATAGATGTTATGTGTTTTTTCTTATTATAAGAATCATATTTGATACGGTACTGAATCGAATGCAGCGGATTTGCTGAAATCTGTGTCTAGTGTCCGATTTTGGTGAACGAATACGCTATTTCATATGGAATCAAGCGTCTGAACGTAACTGTTAGCTAAATCGACTAATCTGTAAGGCAGTTTGATGTCGTTTAGGCCCTGTAATCTTCGATTTAATGTTATAAGATTTAATTTCGAATTTTTCCAATATTTGGTTTTTATGATTAGATCATGATATGGTATGATATGTTAAGATCAGATTATGTGTTTTAACATGTTATTTTGTGTTAATTGAGCATGGTGGATGGTTATGGCTTATGACCTTAGCCTAATGGTTTTGGTTTTTCAAATTCAGTCTTGCATGTCATTTAATCTTGTAATTATTAAATTTTGAATGTAACTCGAGTTCTTCTTGTAAGTTCATTTGATTAGTTTTCATATTTAATTTTTGTAATGTACATGAAGACATGAAGATTTGAAGATCAAGGGTAATCCCACAAGAAGGCCATCCATGGAAGCAATACAAGAAAGAAGGCATGTAATACTTAGCCTGTATTTATTTTCCACCTTAGATTGACCTAGATCTTTGTCATTAGCTTGATAAAGATTACATAGGATGAACCCATAACCAACCACGTTTATTTATTACATTTTACATATATATGCGCATATGATGAATGTATGTGTAGAGTAGTTTATAAAGATTCATGCTTAACTAGATTAAGGATGTATGTATTAGATACGACATTCATACCATGCTTGGTAAACAAGATAAAATCTATAACGATTCAAGATTTTAAAATGAACAAACGATTATGAGATTCTCGTGTTTATGAAACACGAAATAAAATACAAATTTTTTTTTGTTTCTGACATGGGGATGATTTTGTCAAAAGCGAGTTCATTGAACTTGTAAGGTGGTGGGTTTTAAGCGAGACCTTTGTGACTCCCTCACTACCTAGAAATCAAACCATTGTCGAATATTGATTTGAAGTATTTTATTCAAGGAAAAATTGGGAATCTCTTTATGATGGGATCATGATCATTTTAAAATTAACAAAACCCTAAAATTAATATTAAGTTGATCAGATGCCTTCCAATTAGTCCAATACGTCCACCCCTAGATCGAGAAAGAAGGGGTTTGTCAAAGTGAAGTACTCCCATCTATCATGAGAAATGTGTTGAAGTATATTGATACTTTTTGACTACTGGGTTTGACTTAATTAAGTAACCACAATAGGATTGTGAACTTAGAGGCATATAGTTTGGCGAGATTTATTAGATAGGTATGAACAAATGTTGTTCCACCAAGCTATCCAAGAGTTATATAGTTGATATAATTGATAAATGTTGTCTACCTAAATAATCATGTTTGAGGTAAAAAAGCCAAAGCTGACCTAACGCATGGTGAAATATGGATCTTGGCTCACTAGAAAGGATATAGAAGATATTTTTCCTGGATTAATAGTTAGGGCTATTGATTTGATAAAAATAGTGGGAGATATATATTATGAATATATATATGAATAATCACTTGAACACAATTTAATGATCATCTGTAGACTAAGTCATTTTATGCACTTTAATATTGTAGATATCAAATGACAAATAACTCAAATAACTTCTCTATGTAATAGTTGTTGAGAAAGAAAAGCTGACATGAAATAATTTCCTCAATAGACATGGGAACTTGAGGATTGTCCTCAGGTTCAAGGAATGTCACTCAAACCCCTCCCTTATTTCTTCAAGCTGAGAATGCAACATGTGCTGAACAAAATACTTATTAGAAGCAAATTGACTGAGGTTTCATGTCTCATGCTTGTAATTATGAGTGCTGAGCTTTAGAAGTAACGAGAGCATAATGATGTTTATGATATGATTGAGCACCTTCGAAGGATGTTTGAAGGATAGGCTCATCAGAAAGATTTGACAATAATAAGGCACCATAATTTTGCATTAATGGGAGAATGATATCTGATTAGACCACATGTTCTAAAGATGATAGGTATATGTACCTTGATATTTTAGGTTTCAAGAATAGTCTAGAGACTCATCTTGATTTGATCAAATAATCTTTGAACAACTTCTATTCATAGTTTGTTAAGAACAAAAGGAATGAGATAGATAGAACACTCACTGAGTTGTTAAGCATGTTTAGAACTGCTGAAATAACAAGGTAAAGGCATGAGTTACGTCCATAATGATGATGTACACATGGAATGCAAATGGGAAAGGAAAGTGGACAAGCAAGGTGAAGATTTGATCTTATTCAGTGGCAAACCAAAGTCCAATCCCAAAAGGGTTTTGAAGCCTAATAGTGGTGTTACTAAAGGAGATGATTGTCATTTCTGTGGAAATAACTGGATGAATTGAAGTTAAATTTTCGAGCTTATTTGGAAGATCTAAAGAAGAAGACTAGCAATGGTCAAGCTTCAGGTATAGGGTTAGAATTGGAGCAAAAGTTGTTGCTCTAGTTGAAGGAACTCGCTACCTAATTTTGCCCATAAGGAGAGATTGAGAACTTGATAAATTGTTATTACGTGCCTGCTTTAGCGGATACATTAAGTCAATTTCTTGTCAGGACAAGAAAGGTTTTCATTTTAATTAAATAAACACTAGTTGTTTATTCTATTTTAATGATAAGGCTTATAATGTTGCACAATTAGTTAACAATTTATATATTCTGAGATGACTCAAATCAAACATTACCTGTACCATTGTCGTTAAGTCATATTAATGAGAAACGCATTTCTGAGTTACATATAGAAGGATACTTGGATAAGTTTGATTTTGAATCATATGGAAGATGTGAACTTTGTCTCATTGGAAAAATGACTAAAGCTTCTTTTACCTGATCGGGTGAAAGGGCCACCGAACAATTATGACTTATACATAATGATGTATGTGATCGAATGCCTATGATGGAATAGGGGGCCTGATACTACTTTATAATATTACTGATGATTTCAGTAGATATGGATATGTGATTCTTATGAAGAACAAATTTGATTCTTTTGAAATGTTCAAAGAACACATAGCCGAAGTAGAAAAAAACAAGGGACAAATATAAAAAAATTTATGATCAGATCGTGGAGGAGAATACTTTAACCTCAATTTCAAGAGTTTCTTGAAGGAGTGTGATAGTGTATCATAACTTACTCCTTCTGGAACACCTCAATGGAATAGAGATTCTGAGAGGAGAAATCGTACCTTGTTGGACACAGTACGATCGATGATGAGTCAAACGGATCTTCCATTTAGTTTCTAGGGTTATGCTCTAGAAACGGCTATATATACAGTTAACCAAGTTCCGACTAAAGTGGTTCAAAATACTTCGTATGGGATATAGAGTGATGAATGTCATAGCATGTCATTTATGAAAATTAGGGGACGTGAGGCGTTCGTATAACATTTAGCCTCTGACAAGCTTAGACAAAAATTAAATTGATTATATT
Source organism: Apium graveolens (assembly GCF_009905375.1). Classification (NCBI taxonomy): domain Eukaryota; kingdom Viridiplantae; phylum Streptophyta; class Magnoliopsida; order Apiales; family Apiaceae; genus Apium; species Apium graveolens. The sequence goes on along the minus strand of NC_133652.1, from coordinate 293,741,428 downwards.
TTGTGGGATATCCAAGTGAGACTAGGGTATACTTTTATAATCCTTTCTAGAACAAAGTGTTTGTTGCTTGGGCAGCTGTATTTTTGAGGGATAACTACTTTTTAAGAAAATCAGTGGGAGGATAATACATCTCGATGAAGATCGAGAATCACATGATGCTTACGGATAAGGATAAGCATCACACCTACCAAGATGCTATGAACAATCCAGACTCTGAGAGATGGCTGGAGGCCAAGAAATCCGCGATGAAATTCATGTATCAAAATAAAGTATTGACTTTAGTTGATCCACTCGAAGGGGATAAAACCTATAGGGTGCATATGGTTTTTCAAGAGGAAAACTGACATGGATCGTAAAGTACAAACTTATAAGACGCGACTAGTGGCAAAAAGTTTCAAAAAAATTCATGGTATAGACTATGATGAGACTTTTTCACCGGTTACTATGGTCAAGTCCTTCAGGATTTTGTTAGCAATAGTTGCTTACTTTGACTATGAGATTTGTCAAAACTGCTATCTTATATGGGAGCCTTGAAGATGATGTATATATGATATAACCTGAGGGTTTTGTCAATCCAAAGTTTGCTAAGATAGTTTGTAATTGCTTCTGTCTATTTATAGATTGAAGCAAGTCTCAAGGAGAATGAATATTCATTTTGATAAAACGGTCAAAGTGTTTGGCTTTATTCAAAATGAAGATGAACCATGTGTTTGCAAGAAGGTTAGTGGGAGCCATGTGACATTCCTAATATTATATTTAGATGACATATAACAAATAAGGAATGGCATACCTTCTCTACAGGATGTTAAGACTTGGCTGAGAAATAGTTTCTCGGTGAAAGACTTAGGCGATGCTACCTATATATTAGGGATCAAGATTTATAGAGATAGATTGAAGAGATTAATCGACCTAGTCAGAGTACATACATTGATAAATTATTGCATCATTTTTATGATGCAAGAGACAAAGAAAGGATATGTTTTGATGTCTCATGGGATAGTGATCTCAAAAGATAATTGCCCCCTAAATCATTAGATGATAAGGGTCGTTTTAGAAAGCTCCATATGCTTTAGCTATTGGATCTGTAATGTATGCAATGATATGTACTAGTCCTGATATTTTGTATGCTTTGAGCATGACAAACATATACCAGTCTAATCCATGTGAGGGTCACTTGATAGTTGTCAAGAATATTCTTAAGTACTTAAAGAGGACTAAAGATTTATTTTTGGTGTAAGGAGAAGATAGGGAACTAGCTGTAAAGGTTTATACTGATACTAGTTTCTTAAACTAATTTATGGATAGACAAGGATAATTATGTGTCTATGCCTGGTTTGTGTTTTATCTAAATATAATTGATGTTAGCTTGAATAGTTCACAGCAAGAACATTGATGATTCTATGGAAGTCGAATATATTGATACTTTTGAAACAGCCAAGGAGACTGTTTAGGCATGTCCTTAGGCGATATCACCTTATTAGTGAGATTAATGATCAAGGAGATATAAATGTAAAGTGTATAGTAATGATAGTGTTGCAGACCCACTAACTAAGGCTTTGTCACAACAAAAACATGATGGTCATACTAGTTCCATGAGTATTAGATACATGGGTGATTGGCTCTAGTGCAAGTGGGAGATTGTTAGTATTTGTGCCCTAGAGACAACACTATGGTGTTTTAGTTTAAGACATTAGGATTATTAATGTTTATGTTCTATCGATTATTCCCTTTATAATTTATTAATTCTTAATTTACTATGATATAAATGTTAGATTATTTATTGTCCTTTGAATATGATATGCAATTCTATATCTCTAAGTACGTGACTTAGAAATGAGATTATGATAATAGTATCAATATTCCTAAAGGTCCCTAGTCGAGTATTATTATTAATGGACAATAATAATGCATTAAGACTCGGTGTGTTTGTTGAGTGATGATCACATCTCATTAATCATAGGTATGATGATACTAAAGTCAAAAACACAGGCAGATGTATATGTACATGGTGCTGGACAGACCCAATGTGAGATTCTACATGTTTGTTGTGTCATAAGTAATTCTCACAGTGATAATGATGTAATGGTCTTTAGACCTGAAGTCATTATATTTCTATACGAGAAATAATATACATTGATTCCATTAAAAGTTATCCTTGACCGGGTAATGATAAAAGTGGGCACTAGGTATATTATGAATCGTATGAGATATATGAATGATCTTGATGGGATTTAACCCTTCTATTTTAGGAGTGATATTATTGGCCTCTTGTGTGAGCTAGACTATGAAATGCGTGACCACGCTCAAATGTTGATTTGATATGATAGACTACTCATTGATCAAGGAAACTTGGATTAAACTATGATGAGGATGACACATTACATGCCTCTAGTTTAATCTATAATATTTCCTTAAAGGGATTATATTACATTGTACATTATTCATGATTTTAAATTAGATTTATAATTCGTTGCCAACGTAATAATAACCTATTGGGTCACACACTAAGAATGTTTGAAGGATTATTTAATTTAAATTGGATTTAAATTATATTAAATAATTCGAATTATTTATAATAATAATTAAGTATGACTTAGTTAAATAGATAAATATTGATATTCGAATTTACTAATATTAATTATGAAATTCATTTGTTAAATAATTAAGTGTGACTTAATTATTATACAAATAGGAATTTCAAATTAATAATAACTCCTAATTAGTTAAGAGTTATAATTCTTATTATACTCTCTATATAATATCTCTTGTGTGGCTGATTTTGTATGCAAGACTTTTACTAAAACCCTAGCCACCAAGAGAGAAGATGGAGAGACCAAGAAGAAACGAGTTTGTGCTAGTACACATCCAATCCTTGAGTTCAAGAATTCGTGTGGATACCTGATAGAGTGTACATCGCGAGAGCAGGATTCGTGGTTATTGAACAAGCTTTGGATCTCCATTAGTCAACCAATTAGTAAAGCTTCTTAAGGTAAACAATCTGATCTGTGAATTAAATATCTATTTTTCACATGAATCCTGCGATGGGTTTCGAAAATTCTAATTTTTGACGTTTTTAATTACTGTTTCCGTTGCATTTATGTGCTCGAAACCCAACATAAATGGGCCTGGACTCTTACTGCACCGAAGTGTTTAATTTGGAAAGCAATAAAGTTGGCCTAAGAGCTAATGTAGACCTTCTTGAAGAAGAAAGCGAAGCAGCCCATCAGAGAAATCTCAAATACCAACTTAGGCAATCCATATTATGATTCGGGTGTAAAGGAGCGCAATTTCTTTGTCGGTCACCTAGTGGTGAGGAATTTACCAATGTCAATGCCCGCTAAGCAAGGAAAACTTCAGCCAAATTGGAGAGGCCCTTACTCTGTAGCTGAAGTCATAAGGCCGGGAACGTATAAGCTAATGACTTTGGAATGTGAACCTATCAAAAAAACTTGGTACGCTTCTAGATTTCGGAAATTTTTCCAGTAAGCCTCTCTTAAGCCTTCCTATTTATTTATTTCAGATTATTAAATTCAATCATTTACTTCAGTAATGCAATTTGAATTTCCTAATGGTGAAGCATGTAGGACATTGTATGAATTTCCATTTTCAATGAAATTTATATGTTTTTCCCTTTTTATTTTCAATATATGATTATATCCCAAAGTCCCTGAATGATATATATGTGAGGGGTAAGAACATTCGGAGGAAGATGGAGATTCAAGAGTGATATAAGGAGCCTCGAAGAGGTGACCTTAACCGACTGTCAAGCCGCTACGAATAATCCCGAAAGGACGATCAAAGGGTTAATGATAAGATGGAAATGAATTGAAGCTTAGAAAGGCGAAGAGTTAGTTAATTGATTGCGTTTACAATACTTCATGCGCCGATCTCCAAAATTTTCCACTAAATTAAAAGAAAACCATGCTTCATCCAACCAGGCAAAATAAAGATGGCCGATCACAAGAAGAATGCCGATATGTATTGTGACTACCATTAGGATACGGGTCAAAATAGTGATGAATGTCTTCACTTGAAGAGGCTGATTGAAAAAATGATCAAGGCTGGAGAACTCAATCAATTTGTAAGAGACCCGAGGGATAAGTTGGGGCCAAATGAGACACTGAACATAGAACGCAAAAAGATATATCAGGGAGAGGTGAAGACGATTTCAGGAGGGTGTGCCCTTGGAGTTGACGGTAAAAATGCCAAGAAAAGGTGCGCTCGTCTAGTTTATAATTTATACCAGTTCAGCCCTGCTAGAGACACTATGTCGCTCTCCTTCACCAAAGAAGACTACGACAATAACATATACCCCCATTAAGATCGGCTAATAATCCACCATGTTATCAGGGAAAATAAGATATGGAAAGTGTAAATAGACGGAGGGAATTCGACCAATATCTTATTTCATCAGATGTATACCAAGTTGAATCTAGATGGACTACAGGTGGAGCCATGCCATGCGATACCTCTTGAGGCCTTCGGCAGACTGCATATACCTTGTGAATGTCCTATACTGCTGAAAAATAGCTACATCGTAAGATTTGAAATCCCTTACAATGCACTCATAGGACAACCATTCTTTTGGGCCTTTCAAGCTGTTGAGTCGATCGCCCATCTCAAGATGAAGTACCCAACTGAGAAGGGAGTCGGGAAAATGAGAGGAGACCAGGGGACATCAATAACAATCATGCTTAAAAATCTCGACAAAGATCAAGATTATGGAGAGAATGACACCGGTGGGAAAAGAAAGCATTCAGAAGCCAAACCAAGTGGAAATAAGCAATTGTTAAACATTGAACTGGAGAAATTCAGGGCTGACCTATCTTGTCCAATTACGGAGCCCACCACCGAAGTAGACGAAGTCAAATTATATGTTGGTTGTTCGATTAATGTTTTGCCAATATTTCTTGGCAATTATAGATGTATGGAATTTCCTCAAACTCCTAACTCTCAGACCACCACTATATCGACATTTTCAAGACATTTACGTGGTTTATCAATTTCTTCAACCCCAGGGCTATGAGATATGAGTGTTCAATTATCAACACAAGTATTAAGACTAAAGAACACAGTAGACTTATCATAATTAACTACTTTTCAAGAAAAATGCTCATACCTCTATAAAATACACTTAATATTCCTTGCATCTGCACTCGTTGCTTTGAAAAAAGAAAAAATAATCATTAGCAAATAATATATTCGAGATACTTGGAGCTCCTCTATCAACCTTAACTCCATGAAGCAGACCTTTTTCCTTTAATTTTTTAATGATAGATTTAAACTTTGGCGCATAGAATATACAAGTAGGGAGAGATTGGATCTCCATGTCGAAGTCACCGTTGCGGATGCACATCACCAAAAATTCCACTACTGTGTAAAAACCTGTACGAGACTTTCTGAACACATGTCATAATCCTAGAAATCCAGGTCGAGTGGAAATCAAATTTATGCAATATTTGTTTAATAAATTTTCATTTTAACCTATCTTATGCCTCAAAAATATCAAGTTTTAACCCAACCACGCCTTTTTTCCCTGTATGACTTCAAATGCAATCATTGCATTATCAATTAATAGCCTCCCTTCATTAAAAGCACAATTTTTGTTACACACGTGGACGTATTATAAATAGTTACTTAGTTACTCTACTAATTTACTTACCCACTGAAACATGTTATCTTTCAAAACATGTTTCACAAATATTATTACTTCAATAAAATTATGTAAATCTCGTATATTTACCATTACAATATGTATGTTCTGCAACATGAACATTTATGTTCTGCAAACTAAGCATGTTTTATAGAATAATATATTTTGCAACGTTCTACATGTAAAATCTATGCAATCTGCAAGATTTTCGATAAAATTAGTGATATTTGTAGAATATCATTAAAAAAATAATACGTTTTGTAACATCTTAAACTATATTTCACTTGCAGAACATATATGGACTCCAATATATATATATATATATATATATATATATATATATATATATCTTGTGATTACATGATACATGCCAATAATATATGTGCTATTTATCATTGATGCTATGGACATTAACCATAATTCAATGTTCTATTAGATGATTACTTAAAAACTATTTGTTAATGATCATGAATTAAATTCGAAAAATAGAAATCGCCAAACAGTCAAATGTACTACCTATACCTTTTGTGGGTTTGAGAATTGTAATTATTTTATAATTGTTTAGTGAAAGTATGAAAAAAATCTAATTACTAATCCAATCGAGGTACCACTTGAAATATGGATTTTATGATACAATTTTGTAAGAGCTCAAACATTTGTAGGGTCACTTAAAGTGCGTAAGTTTTCTGAACTTCTTGGAGAACCTGAGCTGCTTTTGGGAAGTAAATCTCCTTCCTCTGTAAAAATGCTAGTAGAGTTGAGAGTAACACAAGCAACCAAATTAGAAATAGCCACGTCAGGAGTTCCAAGGAATTATTAGGATAATGTTGATATTGATGTGGATGTAAAGGTAGTTCTACACTGTAAGGCGGGTTAATGTCACCAGCGCCACCACTCATATTAAAAGCACCACCACCAATACCACCATTATCAAGGTTTTTACCATTAGCGATGCTAATATGCCAATGGATGGCACCAAGACGATAACTAAAACCACTACCTCTAAATATTACCGAACATACAACTAGTGCTACCACTAAAGCTACCAGCCATACCATCACCAATGTTTCCACTTAAGCTACTAGTAATGCTACCACCATTTCCACTATTAAGACTAACCAATATACCACTAATCCTATCACTATGGCAACTAGCCATGCCACCACTAAAGCTACCAGCAATACCATCACCAATGTTTCCACTTAAGCTACCAGTAATGCTACTACATTTCCACTATTAAGACTAACCAATATACCACTAATCCTATCACTATGGCAACTAGCCATGCCACCACTAAAGCTACCAGCAATGTTACCGCCAATGCCACCACCAATGCAACTACTAAGACTAACCAATATACCATCAATTGCACCTCCTGTAATACCATCATTAAAGTGGCCATGAATGGAATTGTTTAAATTAGCACGAACTTCAACATTAACACCAACAATACCACAACTAGTTCTCCTACTAAAATTATTGTTTCCAATTCCACCAATTGCACTAATAAGAGCACCATGACCAATGTCACCATCAATGCCACCAAATCCACTACTAATATTATCATTTCTATTACCACCAATGTAACCACTAAAGATACTAGTCATGCTACCACCAATGCCATTACTAAGACTACCCAATATACCACCAATGCTACCACCGCTGATGTCATTATTAAAGTTACCACCAATGACACTGCTTAAGTTAGCACGAACTTCACCACCAACAATGCCACCACCAATTCTACTACTAAGATTATAGCTACTAGTGCCACCAATTGGACTAGTAAAATTACCACCACCAATGCCACCACCAAAAATATTACTACTTGATTCAAGAAAAACAATAACTATAAACTTTCCAAATAGTTACGGATCTATTACATCAGTAGGGGTTCTAGTGAGGCTGAAAATGGTGAGCCTGCCTACCTGTTCATGTATTGAAATATAAGTTTTTACAACACTATAATTTGTGCCAAATAGAGCCTACATCTTTATCAAGTAAGAAATCTCATTTTCAACCATGTAATATAAAGTTAAATAGTGATGGGGGATTCACTTCTACTATCTACATTTATATTTATGCTATATATTCGCATAGTAAAAGTTAAAAAAGAACAAAGAAAGTTAAAATGAATAGTGGGTCTTGATAGCCAAAACCCAATATTCATTTTGATGTCATATCAAATTAGATATCGATACGAACTTTGATGCTCACAACCTACCCGTGCTAAGATATGGAAGTCAACATCAATCATCTGCATTAATACCACCTTTGATATTTAACAATTACTTAAATATCAACATCAATCAGCAACTGAATTAAAACTGTATTTCACCTTAATTCAAAACAAAAACAGTTAATAAATCATTTTTCTATGATTATCAAAATCATTTAATAATTATATTGGAATTCTCGAACGACGGTGTGTTGCCGCCGATGATCTGTCGCGGAGGCAACACCGGTATGCCGAAGCATATCCAACTAAACAAATGGGGCACCCAAGGCACATATCGGCCTAAAGGTATTATATCCTGTTAAAAACTAAATCTCCGCTGGACCACCGCCACTGGCCTCTTACGCAATTTGTGATTATCCAATCTTAAATTTTTTTTTGAGAGGGGTCATAAAACTGGACACCCTTATAAAACTTTATTCGTCCATTCACTTGGGCAGAAAACACAAAACAACGTCATGTTTCTCAAAATCCAAAACTTTTATAAATCTGATATTTGGATAAGTAAAACACTTGACTATTCTGAACATAAAATAGCAGATAAGTACTTGCATAAATGGAATCATTTATTTTATCGATAAGTAAAATATTTATCTATTCAGAACTGAGAATAGGGAAAATAATACTTGTATAATAGGATCAAAAATATATATCACTTGAACAATAATTGATGATAGAGATATTTGCATAATAAGATTCAAAATAAATATCACTAGAACAATAAGTGATGATAGGGATACATGCCTTTGGGTTTTTAGAAGTTAGTCACACTCGTAAAAACGCAATTATCTCAGTCTATCATCTCAAGGCTTCACCGTATTTTACTTCGCTAAATCTTTGATTTGCTGCACATGCAATGTTTTAACCCAATATTTCATACTATTCAACTCTAGTCTTCATTCATACCATCTAGTCTTGATCTTCTTGAAAGACTCAAATCTATAATTAGAAAATATCATTTTAATCATCTGAGCGATAATTACTCGACGAACGACGCGTCAAAATCCTATCGTCTACCCATACGATGGCCCAGGCATAATTACCACAGTTAACAGAAGAATCTTGACCACGTACGCACGTAATTCACATAGCACATAAGCACATAACTCATGTATCACATAATTAATATCACACATGCCTCGATTCCTCAAAACATTTGACTCAATACGTTTAAAACTAAAATCGGGTCAAAAATATGACCTTTCAATCAATACACGACTCAGAATCGATTTACAAAACAAGCAACCTTTCGAAACAAAAGGATTTGTGTCTCGAAAGTATTTTTATTGAAAGAGAAATATTTTTCTGAGTCTATTTTCTACGAATAAAGTACGAAAATATAAATCAATTAATAATAATATTATTTGATTTTTTAAATACCAAAACATAATTTTTAAAAGCTTAAAAGTATTTTTTAGGAAATAGATGAATTAATTATAAATAATTTACATTTTATTTAACTAATTATAAATAAAATTAATTGATTAAATGATTTAATCAATTAATTAAATCCATAAATAATTTATTAAATAAATTATAAATAATCAAATTAAAATTGATTTTTGAAAATAATTAAAAGAGAATAATTTTTGGAATAAAAAATAATAATTTAGGTAATTATTAAATAATTAACCAAATTAAATTTGGAAATAAAAAATCAGTTTTAGAAATAAAAACTGAATTTTGAATTATTTTTTATAGGGTAAATTCAGAAACAGGTTTTTGATTTTGAAATTGGATAAAATAAGATCAAAATTGCGTTGCAATTAACCCAAAACGGGTCATAACCGGGTCACCCAACCCGTCCGAGTTGGGATGAATCCCAGCGACCCCTGCCCAGATTCGGGCGACAGAGTTCACTACCAGCCGCCTTCGTTCAGACCAAAACAGCCGGGTTTCTCAACCTTGTCGCATCAAAATCAATCATAACTGATCGAGAAACATAACGGGACTAACAACAGCGTAAATCATCATCCAAATCGTCGGAATCGACGATCGCCGACTTAATGTCGGCAACACATTCCGGTGAACATCGAAATCATGAGTTTCTTAACCAACCTCATCGTTCTATACGTCAAAATGAAGCCTACAATTCAGTACAATCTATCCATAAAATCAGAATATAAAAACAATCACTGATAAACCCAGAAAATCGAAAAAAACCATTTGATTAATATGTCTAACTCGACCTATATGAATCTGTACTATAATCTCAATGTTATTGATATAAATCGATTGCATACATCAAGATAAAGCCATATATAACATCAAAATCATCCAAAGTATTACCCAAGCATAAATCCCCTATTCGATTCAAGAACCCTAAAATTTTGAATTGAAAAATTACCAATCGTCGAAATGATTTAATGGTTGATTAAGGAAGAGAAGAACGAGGGATTCAAATCGGCTACTGGAGCATCGAAATCTGATACCAGAATCATCTTCCACTTTCCAGTTGAATTCCCACACTCAATAACACCCCCAAATATGTTCTTGGACTTTCAATTTTATTTCTTGAAATTTTTAATAAAAGTAAATAAAATAAACAATATTTTGTAGCTATTTATATTAATCAGAATATTATACCCCAAAAATTAATTAAGGGTGTTTTTATCCCCTAACTAATGTAATTAGGATCAAAAATAATATTTACGGGGAATAATTTTAAAAATGATAAAATACAAAATTTATATCAAAATTCCCAAAAATTGAGAATAATGAAAAAATGCAGAAATATTAGGTATTTGAAATACACATAATTTTATAAAAATAAAAACATAAATTTTATGGGCTTTGACGTCCCGGTGGGGGCCCGGTTTGTTTATTTTTGAGAAATAGAACCGCTTCCTAATTTAAAAAAAATCCTGAAAAACACATAAAATACATTCAAACACATATAAAATGAGATAAAATGAATACTTTGATAAAGAAGCAAATAAACACGCATCCCAATTGCATACAGTCCCATATAAATACATTTTAAACACGTAACGAGTATCCCGTTGGATCATATCGAATCCAAAAATAGATTACTTAGCCGCTAAGTAACTATAAAAAATGATATAATTTAATATCAGATTTGGATATAATGTAATAATATCCCGTCTTTCGATATTACGGGTTTTGTTGTTTTATCAAAATGATTATTGTATCGAAAATTTTGCGCCGGGACGCGTACGAGTCAAACCGTAATCCGGATCGAAAAAGTTAAAACACGGAAAATTTTCAGAATATCCAGATTGGGTTTGGAATGAGGTTTCGGAAGAGTTTCGCGTTGTAAAAACACAAAAACGGATAAAGTTGGACGATTCCCGGCTTTATAAAATAGTTTTGTAATTATTCAGAAAATAATTAATAAATCCATAAATCATTATAATATCATATAACAGTCCAAAAATTAACAAAAAATATCACCAATTATCTATATTTTATTCTGCACATATAAAAATTAGAATACTCGAAGAATATCATATATAAACATCGAAAACATCAACTACAATTACCAGATAATTCACCAAAAATTCACATAATAATCACATAATCAACCTCAAATAATAATATTAATAATATCTGAAAGTATGGGATATTTCAGATATGAGTAGACATATACATATATTTATATTAATATCTAAATAAGAGTAAAGATTATTCTTATATAAATAATATTAATTAGGCTTCAAAATATTTTTTTTATATGATAGTATATATATGCTCTTTGATATAAAAAGAAAAGGATGAAGGAAAAGGACAAGAACCCTAACTAGCCTCCCTTTTTCTCTCTTCCAAATATAAATACATATACATAGATTTTTGGGCAAATTGAGGTGTGATCGTTGTTGAACTTTGTCAGCTTGTGACAGATTTTTCTATCGCTGCTGTATCCTAGAAATTAATTTACGGTAGCCCAACACAGCATAGGTGGAGCGAGTTTATCTTCAAGAATATTCGTGTCATTTATAAGATTCTTATATAATATTAAACCTATAATATGGATAACCTTTATTTGTTGTTATTGTTAAATATTATTGTTTCTGACTATCGAATTCATTTGACCTTCGTGACTTATTTTGTTAATTGATTTTAATTACCTTTCTTAAATTATGATTTATATTAAATATAATCTCCCTAACGCTTAATTCAAGATTGTGAATAAAATTATCTTTACTTCTAGTGGTTAACATTTTGATGGTACTGTACCCACCATTAATTGGGCCACTTATCGATTTCCTACAGCCTATTAATCTTTCGGGTATATCTGGCAAGTTCGGTAGGGGTTCTAGTATTTCTCGATGATAGAAATTGATGAGACTGTTGTTAACGGTTAAGGGTCCAGGGTCGGTGATGTATTATTACCTAAATGTTGTTAATTAAGATAAAGACGATACTATAACAACTTATATTATGTGCATGAGAAAGATATAGTGGCAAGGGCTACAATTCTTGCAGTTATAATGTACACTTTATTTGATGTTTATTTATCAAAGGCCTATAATGCTATATTTTTGTGAAAGATGCTTGATTGGACACATAATACTATCTCGCGAGGTCTAAAAAAGGATATTGTGTATAAGTTCCTTGACTTGAAGCTTGTAGACTCTAAGGCCATGACTGAGCAGGTGAATGAATTTTAAAAAGATTATACATACTTTAAAGGAGTTCGATATAGATCTTCCTAAAAAGTTTTAGGTGATTTATGTTATTATAAAACTTCTAAAGTCCTGGGATGGGTTTTCTCTTTTCTTGATAGAACAGAAAGGAGAGATTACTTGGACTAATCTGATGTTGGATATCTACATGCAACAGCAGCACAAGTCTAAACAGGGTCATGTGATGCCAGTTATAAGAGGGAGTGTGAAGATAAACATCATGACAACTGATCAGAAATGAACGCTAGCTAGTAAGAAAAGTAACAGTAACTCTGAAAATGATAAAAACAAGGCTAAAACCAAAGATAGAAAAACCATGTTAGTCGTGTGAACATATAGGTCATTGGAGTAAATATTATTTTAAAAAAAACTGATGTAGTGGCTCAGGAAAATACCGTGATTGGGACTAGAACCATTGTTGTGACTCTAGCTAATATGGTTATTTTTGAAGCACATGCTTCTATAATAAATGAAGGGTAAGTTACCTATAAAACTATATTATTATTTATTTATCTTCTGAATGAGTGGTTGATTGATACTGCAGCTAATGTGCACATTTGTGCTGACAAAACTCTATGTGTATCTTATCAACTAGCTCATAAAAGGACAGTGACTATGGGAATGCTAGTGTTGTATAAGTGTTAGAAATAAGAAACATGCACTTGAAGTTCGCTTATAGGCGTGTTCTATCCTTGATTAGAGTCCATCATATTCCTAACATTCGTAGAAATATTATTAGTGGATCTTGTTTAGTTAAGGACGATTTTGAACTGTTTTTGAAGTGTAATAAAGTAGTTATCACTCATATAGGTGTATTCCTTGGAAAAGGTTATTTGTCGGTTGTTTTATTTTTTATTAATGTTGAACCTGTGATTGATGGTTTGGTTAATGAAATTGTTGCTTCTTCTGTTAATTGTGTTGAATCATCTAATTTTTGGTACTCTCGTCTTGGTCATTTAATTTCTGGTTCTCTAATGACTATGATGAATTTAGAGTTGATTCCAAAACATGCAATTAGTAACAAATCTAGGTGTCCACTTCTAAAATAATAAGAAAATCACTTCATAATGTTCTAAGCCATTATAAAATATTAGATTTAGTTCATAGTGAATTTAATGACTTTATACTAAAGATAATAAAAGATATTTTATTACCTATATTGATGATTCTAGTAGATACTATTATTTTTATTTGCTTAGAAATAAGGATGAACAACTTGATAAGTTCATTATGTATAAAAGTCAGTCCTTTTTATCATCTAAAAAGGTTCACTCTATATTTCTTATAGTGAACAGAACAGAATATCCTAATTCATTTTTTTTAAAAGGAAACTAGAATAAAAGAATTTAAATACTTAAACTACATAGTACCCAACAATTAGTTATATCATTATATCATATAATAAAACTTTAAAACTTTTGACTTTTCTTTATCCTCAAAATAGATTCTTGCCATGAGTATTTATAGGTGGAGATAAATACAAAATACATATGTAAAAGCTTACAATGAGATGAGCTATTATTCAAATAAAGTTATAATGAAATTTTAAATCAAACCTCAACATGAGAGGCAATATAAATTTTAAAGGATGAAGTGATCTAACTAGACTTTTATGTTTTATTAAATCATGTAGGTGATTGGTTATTTGGTGCTCAAGAATTGGAATAATTATTTGGTAGTGACATCATTGATGAGTGTCGTACATATTTTTTTTATCCAACTTCGTCTAATATGTGTAATTACTGTATCACAATTCATAATTACATTAAATCACAAAAATTATAGTATGAAGTCACAAAAATTGACCACCAAATACTTCATTTAGCAAATTGAAGAACATTTTACTAATAATATCTTACATTATACTTTTCATTGGACTTTTTCTAGTTTGGAGGGGCATGTGATAGATTGACTTAATTTCTAGAAATATGGTATGCCCATATGCCCAGACAAGCAATTAATTGGTTCCTTAATGATATACTTGGATTTAACTAAATAACATTAGATAATAATTTGTAAAAGAATAAAGAAATATTTGGTTTTTAATAATAATGCTTAAATAGATATCTATTTTTTTTAGTTCATAAGATTGAAACATATATAGATATTTCACTTTTATGTTTCATTTTTAATATTTTTGTAGGATTTTGAATTGGTTTAGTTTTAGATATTTTTATATGTACAACAGTATGGAAAAGTATGGGTGGAAAAAGATTTAAACTTGATATGGTATGCCCTTTTGCTCCCAAATGTACAAATTCACTATTTCTAATGTATAAGTGACCATATAACATTGCATTACATAGTATTTATGTATAAAATAAAAATATGGCCTTATCTAACAAAGTACCAAGGAGAAATTGTTGGATTTATTGTTTAATCTAAACTGTTTTTAAATAAAATGTTTTTATTAGAATTTGTTGCAGTTGTAGTAGGTGGCTGAGTCCACGTAGGTGATAAGAGATTTTAGGATGTAGTGGAATAAGTGGTAGCGTTTGAAGTAGTCCAGGATAGCAGTTAGTTTGTTCGTGTTTTATTGGCACCACCTCTGCTGTGTATGCCTTATTTTTATGAATGTATTGGTTACTGTTTTGATTAATGAGAAGTACTCCATTCTCTTAGAAATATATCTATACACTCACACACTGGTTTTATATCAACAATCTGGTATCAGAGCACCCATGTTTTGGATGCCAAAGTGTATGCCCAAGCGTACTAAAAACACATCAATGGAGGCACCTAAGACAAAAGATGGGTCTGTAGGATTGAACTACCCCATGTTGGCGAGGAACAATTACATGACGTGGTCCTTGAAGATGAAAGTCTTACATTAAGGCGCAAGGTGTATGGGATGCTGTGGAGAACAGTGACCCAAAGGCTGTGATCGAGAAGAGGACCGTTTAAATAACTTTAGCTGCTATATACCAAGGCATATCAGAGGATATGCTACTGTCTATATCTGAGAAGGAATCCACCAGGGAAGCATGGGAGGCACTGAAGGTGATGTGTATGGTGGCAGAAAGGGTGAAGACTGCAAAGGTGCAGACATTGCGAGCGGAGTTCGAGTCCTATGAGTATGAAGGAGTCCGACCAACTTGATGATTTTTGCATGAAATTAACTGGTATTAGTGACAAATATCAGAATTCTGGGAGAGATAATAGAAGAAACAAGCATCGTGAAGAAGATTTTATGTGCAGTACCGGCAAAGTATCTCCAAATTGCTTCAACAATTGAACAATTTGGAGATCTGGACAAGATGAGTGTGGAGGAAGTGGTAGGACGTCTCAAAGCCCATGAAGAACGCATGAAGGGGCAGGCAAATGACAACTCGGGAGGTCAACTACTTCTTACATAAGAGGAATGGTCCAGATGACATAAAACCGGTCAGACCACGCCCTAAACTCAGAAATACAGGGGAGGTGAGATGTATCGTGGTCGAGGAAGAGCTGGTTTTCATTCAAACATAGTTGGGCGAGGCCAATATAATGAGAGCAACTGTAACAGCGGGACTCGAGACAAGAGCCGTGTGATGTGTTTCAACTGTAGTGGGTATGGACATTACGTAGCTGAGTGTCGGAAACCAAAATATGAAAAGGAGCATGATAAAGAAAAGCCACAGGAATCAAACTTGACGCAGACGATAGATGATGAACCTACTTTACTACTCTCAGAGTCTGGAGGTAAAGAGTCTAACATTGTGTTATTGAATGAAGAAAGTGTAATACTGGCACTTACAGTCAAATTATGAAAGGTAATCCAAATTCGAAGCTGTGGTACTTAGATAATGGGGCCAGTAACCACATGACTGGCCAGCATTCAAAGTTCATAAAGTTGGACACTAGTGTGACTGGCAAGGTGAAGTTTGGAGATTGGTCGACAGTGGATATATAAGGAAAAGGGTCGGTTGCTTTTGAATGCAGGAATGGAGAAAAGAGCTTGTTGCAAGAGGTGTATTGCATTCTCACTTTGTATAATAATATAATAAGTCTCGGACAGTTATCAGAAACAGGGAATAAGGTAATATTACAAGCAGATCATTTGTAGTTTATGAGCCAGATGGGAGGTTACTCTTGAAGGTGAAACGATCATCAAATAGATTATATAAGGTGATGCTAGAAGATAAGACGTGTATGTGTATGATGTCTAAAGCAAAGGCAGAGACATGGAAGTGGCATTCTAGGCTTGGACATGCAAATTTCCAAGCAATGAAACTTTTGTCAACCAAGGAGATGGCGTACGAGATGCCAAATCTGGTGCACCCAAAGGAGACATGTAAAGGATGTCTGTTATCTAAACAGACGCAGAACCCATTCCCTTTTCAATCCAGTTTTTCTGCAAAATAGAGGTTGGAGCTCATCTACGCGGACTTGTGTGGACCAATCACACCACCCACACCGGCTGGAAACATGTATTTCTTCCTGCTGGTTGATGATTACAGTAGAGCAATGTGGGTCTATTTACTAAAATCCAAAGATGAGGCTTGGTGTGCATTTGCTAAGTTTAAGTCGCTCATTGAAATTAGGCTAACAAGATTATTAAAGTGTTAAGAACTGATCGGGGTGGTGAGTTCACCTCAAAAGTTTTCGAGGACTTTTTTGATGGTGCAGATATAGTGAGACATCTAACAGCACCATATTGCCCACAGCAAAATGGTGTCATAGAATGACGAAATCACACCATAGTTGCAATGACAAGGAGTCTGTTGAAAGATAAGGAGATGCCTCAAATATATTGGGGAGAGGCAGTTAGACATGCGGTTTATATCCTGAATAGACTGCCTACACGAGCACTGGATGGGGAAACTCCATAAGAAGCTTGGACAGGCAAGAAACCTCACTTGGATCATATTCGTGTGTTTGGCTGTGTTGCTCATATGAAGATCCCAAAGGTGCATACTCGAAAACTTGATGATCGCAGCAAGATGGTGATTTATCTAGGCAAGGAGCCCGGTACAAAGGCACATCGCCTGTACGATCCAAAAA
The DNA here is from genome assembly GCF_009905375.1 of Apium graveolens. Taxonomy (NCBI): domain Eukaryota; kingdom Viridiplantae; phylum Streptophyta; class Magnoliopsida; order Apiales; family Apiaceae; genus Apium; species Apium graveolens. Next base: position 293,723,910 of record NC_133652.1, on the reverse strand, counting down.
CTGGACAGCTTCATGTAAGCAGAGATGTAAAATTTGAAGAAAACAGGGGTTGGCACTGGGTGACAAATACGGGAGGAAAAGGCGAAACACAAAACTCGTTTGTAGTCGTTGGTGCTCAAGCTACACAGTATAACCAAGAAGAGATGGGTGAATCCAGTGTGGTGACACCCATGTAAATAAATGCATCAATAGACACTGAAACTGATGGTAGCTAGACTCCAGGGTCAACCACGGCTGATTATACCTCTAGTGTAGCAACAGGGACTCCAACAGGCACTGCATCGAGCGAGAGTAGTCAGCCACGTAAGTTCAAATTTCTGGCAGATATATATAATGAAACAGATGAAACAAAGCTGATGGATGAGTTGTTGTACGCTGGTGTTGATGAACCAATGTATAAACAGGCAGAGAACGATAAAGCTTCGAATGCGGCAATGCAGGCTGAAATAGACACCATAGAAAAAAACAAGACATGGATTCTAACAGAATTATCAGAAGGGAGGAAAGCAATACAACTGAAGTGGGTATACAAGCTGAAAAAGGACACAGAAGGCAATGTAGTAAAATACAAGGATCGATTAGTTCCAAAAGGGTACGTTCAGAAAAAAGGTATTGATTTTGAGGAGGTTTTTTCACCGGTCACCAGGCTAGAAACAGTACGGTTGTTATTGGCTTTACCAGCAAAGCAAGGTTGGGAGGTCCACCAAATGGACGTAAAGTCCGCATTTTTAAATGCAGAACTACTCGAGGAAGTATATATAGTTCAACCATAAGGTTTTGTGCAAGAAAAGAAGTAGAAAATGGTTTACAAGCTTAAAAAAGCTTTATATGGGTTACGTCAGGCGCCACGGGCCTGGTATACAAGGTTGAACAGGTATTTGAAGGAGTTGGGTTTTTCAAAATGTCCTTATGAGCATGCTGTATATACCAGACGCGAAGGAGATGAGTCCTTGATAATTGGGGTCTATGTGGACGATTTAATTATAATAGGGACAAGTATTGAAAGCATCAATTGGTTCAAGAAGCAGATGCACAGCGAGTTTGAGATGACAGACTTGGGTAAGTTGTCTTACTATCTCGGTATAGAGGTAAACCAAGGAAGGGATTTCACTCATCTAAGGCAAACTGCATACGCCAAGAAGATGCTTGAAAAGGCTAGTATGCGAGACTACAAGTCAGTTAGGTATCCCATGGAAACAAAAATCATGCTGCATAAGGATGAAACTGGTACGCCTGTGGATGCAACACTATTCAAGAGTATAATTGGAGGCTTGCGATACCTGGTGCACACTCACCCAGATCTCGCGTATTCGGTTGGAGTTGTAAGTAGGTATATGGAAAAACTGACTATCCTACATTTTAATGCTGTGAAAAGGATTTTAAGATATGTGCAGGGTACACTCGAGTATGGTTTGACATATGCACAAGGCGTGGGAAATTACATATTAGCTGGTTATGCCGATAGCGACTTACATGGTAGCTTGGATGACAGACATAAGCACTAGAGGAATGGCATTTTACTTAAATGAGAACCTCATAACTTGGGTGTCTCAAAAGCAAAGATGTGTGGCGTTATCCTCGTGTGAAGCTGAGTTTATGGCAGCTACGGACAACTGAATGTCAGGGCATATGGTTGAAGAACTTGTTGACTGTACATAACAGATGTGTACTCTGGGCCAGTTACTATATATGTGGATAACAAGTCAGCAATAGATTTAACGAAGAATCCGGTCTTTCATGGCAGAAGCAAGCACATAAATGTGCGATATCAATTCATACGAGATTGTGTAGAACGTGGAGAGATTGTTATGAAGTTACATACACATAAATAATCAGAACGCTGATATTCTGACAAAGCCAATGTCATCTGCAAAGTTCGAGGAAATGCATAGGTTGCTGGGTGTGAAGAACCTTGGCAAAACTAGTTTAGATCAAGGGAGAGATTATTGGATTTATTTGTTTAATCTAAACTTTTTTTAAATAAAATAGTTTTATTAGAATTTGTTACAGTTGTAGTATGTGGCTGAGTCCACGTAGGTGATGAGAGTTTTTAGGATGTAGTGGAATAAGTAGTAGTGTTTGAAGTAGTCCAGGATAACCATTAGTTTGTTCCTGTTTTATTGGCACCACCTCTGCTTTGTATGCCTTATTTTTATGTATGTATTGGTTACTATTTTGATTAATGAGAAGTACTCCATTCTCTCAGAAACATATCTATACACTCAGACACTGTTTTATATCAACAAAAATCAACTATAAATAATTTTTTAACACTGTAAGAGTCAATCTTTCAACCAGGACAAACAAGGCTCACTTTTAAGAAAAGATTCAAGAGTTAAAATTCTTGATAATAACTATAATAATTTAATACAACATTATGTATATATTAACATGATTTACTTAAAGTTATTATTGTTTTCTTTCTTCACATTTATTGGTGTAATAGTGAGTTGGGATTTGGGTCTTAATTTGGCAGCATCAACTCTGTAAGAAGTGGCTAGCAACCACTTGGGGCTAATCATTTCCCCTTTGTCCTTCGAGCCTCATGTGTCATAATCTTCAAAACCTATTAGTACGATCCAATTTCATGAGCATGTGTTTAGTTTGTTGTAATAAAGGTGGAAAACACTTGTCCAATTAAATTTGGGATGTAAGCGTTACCAAATAAAAAAATATTTAATATTTTGCATCAATTTATTAAATTGTAAAAAATACCTATCATATACCGCGAATCCTTAATATTGTGGAGCATTTTCTTCATTGTTTCACTGCAAATATAAACACAAATATATTATGTAAAGAGTTTGGAATAAAATATTTACCATTATATTAAAAAGATAAGAAATAGAGGTTAATATTGAAGAATAAGGTTATCAACTAATTTTTTCTATCCACCTACCAAAAAATCAATCCAAAATTAATAGACCAATAATGTAATTGGGTTTAAACAACAAACATTAATATAATTAATAATTTTTCTAATACTTATATTTGATTTTTTCTATCTCTTGGCTTGTAATTAATTGGTAAATATGTGGTAGAATGAAAGAAAAAAATCAAGAATAACATTTTTTATGAGAACAATCACATCCACTTTCTTTATGTCCATTGTCCATTATAAATAATAACTACCAAATAATTCTATCTAAATGGTGAGATCTCCTTTTTATTGTCCATTATAAACAACAACTACCAAATAATTGTATCCAAATTGTCAGATCTCTTTTTATATGGCCAGGACTAGAGAATCTCTTTTAAATCAACTATTCTCTAGAAATTTAAAAAATATCAACACATGATACTTGTATGGGTTAAAAAAGATAACTAGACCAAAAATACAACATATCAAATCTTAAAGGTAGGTTAAAAACAAAGAAAATGGAAATCAATAATAAAAAACAAAATATTTGGAGATATAATGTATTCACTCACAAAAATATACATGGGCACCTGTGTGTATATGTATGATGGCATCTGAATTAGGAACTTCATGTAACTTACACATGTGTCTCCTTCAATATAGTGAAATAAACCTTCTAATTTTAAAAGACAAAAGGGGTGACTTTAGCCTTTTCCCTATCTTCAATACTCATATAACATTTATTTTAGATATCATAAAACTATAAGACCACATAAAGGAGATGTTGTAAACACAAGACTAGTGGTGTATGGTTATAAACTAAATAATGAAGATTCTAGAATGTACTAGTAGGGGAGGTTTTGTTTTTAAAAAATTACATACAAGTTTCTAGAATGGACTAGAAATACTAATTCATCTTGTTATCTTGAGGGGCTGCTACCCAAAATGCCTTTTTTCTTGGACTCTTATTTGACTTCGGGTTGGGCCTTCCCTTAAAGTGTATATTTCTTTGGCTCATTATTGTTATGGTTTTTTAAATGAACTATACGAAAACTTGTTGATCTCTTAATCATTGTGAATCATACTAAATAAATCAAAACACAGTAAATGTTTCTTTTCTTATTCAATTTGATCTATAAATTGTATAAGATATATGTTAAAAATTATCTATAAATTTACAAAAATAAACATTCTTTTAGTTTCTTAAATGTATAAGATATCTCTTACAAACAACTAAGAAATTTCTTAAGAACTTTTTGTTTATAGTTTGTCAATAACTTCTATTTAAAATATTAAAATTTATTTCGAGTAATATGATTTCAGCTCTTTATTAAGAACTCTGTGATACCAAAACTAAACCTCACACACTTTTGTATAAGTAAATCTGGAGAAGTTTAAGAAACGAAAAACAATTTTTATTGATGTCTAATTTTCTACTAATACATTCTAACGTAAACTTATAAAATAGAAAACTACTAATAAAATAGAAACCACTACTCCTGAAAATACTTCAGGTCTCCTACTTCCTAAAAACTCTCCTATCAATGTTGTAACAACAAACGACTAAGTCATACAGCCTTGTATATGCTTCGCCATTGGTATTTATTAAAAACAAATACGCTTAGATTAAGATAACTACCAACATACTATCCCCTAATCTAAGCCAGTATCTGCAGATTCTTCATGCCCAACATATCACACATTTTCTGAAATTTAACAGTAGATAATGCCTTGGTAATAACGTCTGTCCGCTGCTCCTCTGTACGCACATATTTTATTCCAATCTCAACTCGTTCCACACACTCACAAATAAAGTGATATCGTATATTGATATGTTTACTCCTCCCATGAAATACCCGATTTTTAGCAAGATTTATTGCAGACATGTTGTCTTCATATATCACCACTGGTTGCTACTTCATATCCGTTATTTTGCTCAGTAAATTCTTCAGCCAAACCCCTTGACAAGTTGCCGCTGTTGCCAACTTAAACTCAGCCTCACATGAGGATAAAGCTACACACCCCTGCTTTTGTGAAACCCACGTAATGAGGCTTTCATCTAAGTAAAAGGCCATGCCACCAGTGCTACGTCTATCTTATATATTGCCTACGAGATCACTTTTTGAATAGCCTGATAGTAGAAAATTTCTGGCTCTCTTTGCATATACCAGTCCAAACTCCATGGTTCCTTTAATGTATCACAAAATTCGCTTAACAACACCTAGATGAAGCTCTGTAGGACAATCCATGCAGCGACTACTAATGCCAACTACATAGGCAATGTTAGGTCACGTGTGCACCAAATACCTCAGCCCTCCGACCTTGCTCTTGTATTGAGTTGGGTTAATAGCCTTTCCCTCTACATCCTTGTTTAGCTGAACCTTTGCTTCCATTGGGTATTTGGCCGGATTACAGTCACACATACTAGCCTTTTCAAGTAATTTCCGTGCGTATGCAGTTTGTTTGAGCTCAATATATTCTCCTTTCTAATTAACTTTGATACCCAAATAGTGAGATAACTTACCCAAATCACTTATGTCAAACTCCTTATTCATTTGTTTCTTAAACCTTTCAATTAATAAAACATTCATTCCCATGATCAGTAAATCATCGACATAAACACCAATAATTAACACCTCATCTCCTTCTCTTTTGGTATACACAACATGCTCATAGGAACATTTTTTAAACCCCAGGCTTACGAGATACTTACCGAGTCGATCATACCATGCACGTGGTGCCTGACGTAATCCATAAAGAGCCTTCACCAATTTGTAAACCAAATGTTCTCTATTTTTCTTTACGAATCCTTCAGGTTGAGACACAAAAACTGTCTCTTGCAACTCTCCATTTAGAAAGGCAGATTTAACGTCTAAGTGGTGAACTTCCCACTCATTCTTGACTGACAAACCTAGTAATAATCTGAGTGTCTCAAGGCGTGTTACTGGTGCAAAGACCTCGTCATACTCGATTCCTTATTTCTACACATATCTTTTTGCCACGAGCCTGGCTTTATGCTTAATAATATTCTTATTCGTGTCCCTTTTTAGCTTGAATACCCATTTCAAACCCATAGGTTTATGTCCAGACAACAACTCCACCATATTCCAAGTCTTATTTCTTTCAATGAAGTATATTTCTTCTTTCATGGCTTCTTTCCAGGCATCATCAACAGCTGCTTCTTGGTAGTTTGAAGGTTTATCTATCCCTGCAAATATCAGCTCACTCTCAGCTTTAACCTCCTCTATTTCATTATAAATATTGCAAAGCAACCGGAAATTTCTGGGTTCACTGCTAGTACTACTTGTATTACTTCCCTGAGGACTACTCTCCCCCATTTCGGAAATTGCATTTGCCAAGGAATTAGAACTGAAACTCCCTATATTTCCTGTGTTGAAGCTCCCTGCATTTCCTGTTGTACCTGCATTCATATTTTCCCCTTTACTGAATTCAGTTAAGCTCGTGTTCAGGACATCAAAAGTATCTCGAACGCTTTGACTCTGGCTTGTCTGCATTTGCTCACCCCAATTCCATGCTTTCTTTTCTTCAACGATTACATCTTTGCCGATATGTATATCCCTAGACACTGGATCAAATTATCTATACCCTTTTGTTCCCGGTTCTCTACCCAGATGAATAACGATTTTATTTCCATCACTGAGTTTAGTTGTGTGCATATATGGCAATTTCATGTGTGCAACATAACAAAAGACTTTAACATGTTCAATATCTGGCTTATCCCCCCGTCCAAGCTTCATACGGTGTCTACCCTAAGAGTGCATGGGTGGGTAAGCGATTTAAAATGTACATTGAGTGTCTTCCAGCTTCTCCCCATAATTCACATGGCATTTTCATGGATTTAAGAAAGCTCCTGGCCATTTACACGACCGTCCTATTTCTACGCTCTACCACCCATTTTGTTGAGGAGTGTAGGGCGTAGTATATTGTCTATAAATCCCCGCATCTTCACAGAATTTCTTGAACTCATTAGATAAAAACTCTCCACCTCTATCCGTACGAAGTGTTTTGATTTTTTTCTCTGAATCCTATTTTACTACATTTTTGAATTACTTGAAGGCATCCAGTGCTTCGTTCTTAGTTTTTAGCATGTAAATCCACATTTTATTGCTGAAGTCATCAACCAACAATAAGAAGTATCTATTACCTCCCTTTATTTCAGGCGAAATTGACCCACATAGGTCACCGTGAATTAATTCTAAAACCTCTTTAGAATGAAATTCAACTTGGTGAGGAACAGACATCCTGGTCTGCTTTACCATTAAGCATCTGGTACATACCTCAGTAGGTTGGATAAAATCTGGCAAACCTCGTGCCATCTTGTTCACAAATATTAAGTTCATAGCCTGAAAGTTAACATGGCCAAGACGAGAGTGCCATAGCCATGCAGACTCTTTTCGGGTTGTCATCAAGCACATTAGACTTGCAGATTTAATAACGAGTCTGTACAGCCTATTTTCTTAGCACTTAACTTTCATAATCAAACGACCACTGACATCATAAACCCACAAAAACATATTCTTGAGTACTACTTTATTTTCGCCTTCTGATAACTGACCCAGTGATTTGATATTATTGCATAAATCAGGAATAAAATATACCTCTTTGAAGATTAATTCCTCTCCATTATTACACTGAAATGCAACCGAGCCATTTCCGTTTATATTTACTGTTGAACCATCTCTAAATCTTACTCGTCCTGTCACGTTCTCGTCCAAAGTTTTGAATTTTGATCAATAACCCATCATGTGATTGCTAGCTCCATTATCTGAGTAACAAATGTCAGAATTCCACGTTTAACACCACTCAGATTCAATGAAGGTGTTACTTCTCCTTCGTTCAATAAGAGTTTTTCGTTGTTTTTATTTTCTGTAACAGTTTGTACCATCAACAGAGCAGGCACATCTTCTTGTACCTCGATGAGATTAACTTCTGATTTTTGCTCCTTCTCACGTTCACACTTGGGGTTATGGTATTCTATAGTGAAATGTCCATATACACCACAATTGAAACACCAAACTTTGCTTCTGTCACGCCTTGGGTATGATCCAATACCTTGATTCTTTGTGCCCGGAGACAGTTCTCATTTGCCTGATTTCTTTACCCACTCATCCCTCGTGAGTAGTAGTTGTCCTTGGTTGCCTTCCCTTTTCCTACATTCCTCATCAGTTAGTAGTAATTGACCACCACTGGATTCACTTTGCCCACGCATCATCTCCTCATATGCCTTGAGGGATCCCACTGCCTCCTGAATAGTCATGGTGTCTAAGTTCCCAAACTGCTCTATCGTTGACATAATTTGTAAAATTTTTGATGGAACAGGTCTAAATAACTTCTTCATAATGTATCCTTCATCCACTGTCTCTTCAAGAGTACGTATGTTCATCACCATACCGTTTAGCTTCATGCAAAAGTCATCAATCAGTTCCATTTCCTTCATGCTCAGGAATTCAAATTTAGCCTTCAATGTCTGTATCCTACTATTCTTATCCCGATAGACGCCTAAACACATGGTTTTAACATCCTCCCAGGCTTCTTTGGTCGTCTCCTTATCAGCAATTATCAACAAGGTGTCCTCAGGGATTCCCTGGTATATTGCAGTCAGTGCTTTCTTGTCTGTCTTGTCCTCAATGATGCCTTTCAGATATGTAGGCTCGATTGCTACCCATATGCCATGTGCTTTCATGTAAACTTTCATTTTAAGGGACCAAGCGGTATAGTTACTCTTTGTAAGCATTGGATAGGTAAGGCCAACTGAATTCTCTTTGCTCTTCTGCGTCTCCATAGTAGCTGTTTGTTTTGGCATGTACTTGGGCATATAGCTCCGATACCAAATGTAGTACCAAAACTAAACCTCACACACTTTTGTATAAGTAAATCTGGAGAAGTTTAAGAAACGAAAAACAATCCAGTGAATTCAGTGGTGGTCAGTTACGTGACAGGACGAGTAAGATTTGGAGATGGTTCAACAGTAGATATAAAAGGAAAGGGCTCGATTGCATTTCAGTGTAATAATGGGGAGGAATAAATCTTCAAAGTGGTATATTTTAAATGTAGTACCGAAACTAAACCACATACACTTTTGTATAATTAAATGTGGAGAAGTTTAAGAAATTAAAAACAATTTTTATTGATGTCTAATTTTCTACTAATACATTTTAACATAAACTTAGAAAATAGAAAACTACTAACAAAATAGAAACCACTACTCCTGAAAATACTCTTGGTCTCCTACTTCCTAAAAACTCTCCTCACAATGCTGTAACAACAAATGACTAAGTCATACAGCCTTGTATATGATTTGTCATCTATATTTATTAAAAACAAATACGCTTAGATTAAGACAACTACCAACAAACTCAACCCTTTTAAAAAGATTACTTCAAGAAAATTATTTTCACAAAGTTTTCGTGGCTTATCGTTTTCATTATATTATGTTTGCACTCTTTACAAACTAGAAAAACTTAATTTGAACGAAATGCATTAACACACAAGTAACAAATTAAGTTAGGGCTTATATTTTATATAATAGGCCAAACCTAATTGACCAATTTATCATTATTTTTTAGCATTACACTTAGAATTTTTCCGTGGAGGAGTCGATTATGATATCTTTACGGAAGACAGCGAAAATATCTTAGATTGAAGAAGATGATCAGTAAAAGGATAAAGATATAGAGATTTTAATAAATATGTGAGTGTTAACAAGTGATTTAGGGAGTCAACATTGTGTTTGATTGTATTTTAATATTTAATTGTGCATAATTGTATTTAAATTTTAAATTAAAACAGACCGCGGAAACGATTTACTATAGTGAAGGATAGGATATAGGTCCATACATTCACAACAAATTGGGGTATTTAAGACATTTTATCTTTTAATTATAAAATATAACAATTTTAGTTAAACGTATTTAATAATAATATTTCTAACTTAATTTCTTATTATATGGACTTATCCAAATTGTTGCTAGTTATGGTCATATCCTATCAATTTAATATGGAATCTTGGATTTTTTTTATCTTAGTCGTTCCATTTAAAATAAAAGAATATTCTTTAACCAATGATAAGTAGGTACTATATATTAAATAGAACTTTCTAGCCTTTCAATTATTTGGATCCAAAAAAGTAGGTATATTAAACCCAATAGAATAATAATGCACAATTCCTAATTATTTTTTCTTTCAAATTTTGTATTATATGTTTCAAACAATTTTTTAAACCATCAATAAATTAAACATTACTATGTGAGCTTAGCATGGATTGTAAAATTTTCAAAATCTCATTTATAGAACTCAAGATTGAGGCAAAATAAAATAAAATGAAACTCGGTAATTTGATATCTAAATAGGAAATAAAATATTCTTGCATTACCCTCAAAAATATATTTAAAATTTGATAGTGGATTGCATTACCATATGAAGAAATTACATACAATTAGCAAACAAAAAAATTTGTAGCAATTCCCATAAGGTTGAAGTTGTAAGCTCCCAATATTTTCAAACTGAGCTTCCTTTTTATTATTAAAATTTCTAGGACAACAAACACCCATTCCATAAATAAAGACTTGTTGGGGAAAGTCATCCAAACTAATGTAGTGTGTTCTTCTCTTGTGACATTTTAAATTCATGTAATGTTGTTAATCATGTTTATGGGCCACCCCTTTGCTCTCCCATGGAGCTCAACCATTCCCCAAATTCATCTTTATAAACATTTATGTTCATCTTTATAAACATCTTTAACTCCATTTATGTTCCTTTTTATTTTCTAAGATATTTTTTTCATAATTGTCTTCCACCCCTCCTTTTTTGTTGCATAATATATTTTTTTAATTGTCTTCAATGTGAATTCACGGATAAATATTACAAATTCATGAATAATTCATAGATTTTACCCTTTCTCTTTGGGCACCTCTATCAATGTGATCTCATTAAATTCAATAGCTGGAGGAGAAATGGGAGGAAATAACATAAAAGAGTATTTGAGGAGGTAGTGTAACGCTTGTGATATAATATAGTACGAGAAAAATACAGATTTTCTACTTACAAAATAAGTGAACTATGACCAATTTTGGTTGAAAATAAGCCATTTTTTACTTATTTGCTTAGCTCAAATGAGTCAAGTGGAAAATAATGAGTCTGTCATTTACAATCCTCGAAACTAACCTAAAAATTGCCCATTTATGACTTTTTTAGTTTCATAAATTTTGGCCCCATAAAATGGCATGGGTGTATAAAGGCAAGTGTGAGCCAATGCCTAGACACATAACCACATGAGATAACTGACAAACATTTTAGGTACTCTTATTTCTCAAATTTCACCTCATGGTCCAACTTTTGTCAATTTAGCATGGCCACCACACATAAGCATTAAAGTACAATTAATGAGATATCATCAGCCAAGTGAGGCACCTCACTACAAACTTTTAGAACATCTACATACAATATATTTACACTTTAAAATCATATTATAATATATTTTATAATATCTTTTAATATTTCAAACTTTAAGGCATGAGTCATATATTTTATTTAACTTTTTGGTAATTTTTATTTTGAGGACACATTAATTACCTACATAATTATGATATTAAATTTATTTTTTATAGGACAAAATTACATTTAACATGATATATATATTTTTACTCATCACATTTTATTTAATTTTATAAAATAGTAATTTTTAATTTGAATCAAAATTATATTTGGAATAATACATCGTATGGTTTTAAGTGAATACTATAACATTTCTTAAGAACAATACAACCTTTTTTACTGAACCCAATTAGGTGTTACCTAAAACATAATATTATCTCAAAAAATAACTAATAGTGAACAAATTTTATAAAAAAAAATCAAGCTATATAAAAAATGGGAAATTTTTTACATAACATTTAAAATTTGGCAAACACAACAATATTTCTACACAACATTATAAACATACTATAAAACTTAATATATTAACTTTTCGATCATAAAAAGTAACTACAACATAAATAAAAGTTAATATAATTTTAAAGTAACAGGTGCATGTGACTAGTTTCTAATTTTCTAATTTTAAAGTGTTCCTTACAGAGGTTTACCACTAGGTGATCACGTTTCCCGGTTAATCCCCATAATCCGACCCGATATTAAACTGACACAACCGAAATTGGAATGTGGTTTGCCGTTACGATTCAGCTACCTACAAAATTAGCACGTTATGGGTTGATTTTGGTTTAACCTTAACCCAATCTGCTTCCCATCCGAACCGCATTAATTTACCAACATATATACACACCGTTTTATACTTGTAATTATATAAAGTAAAATAATTATGTCCAATAATGAAAAACTAAATTCGAGTTAAATCTCATGAAATTATCATCAACGCATCATAATTGATCGGGATAATTATTAAATGTAATTATTTACAATTAATACTAGTGATTTATTTTACTATAAAAATTTACCTAATTATACTAATAATTATGTAAATTTTAAGAGGAAACATTTATATAAAAGAGATGTTATTTTATTTACCCATTCACTAATAAGAAATATCATTAACCTTCAAAATCCGCTAAACCGAACTGAGTGGTTTAGTTTTACTAGGATAAGAGGTTCAGGTTGGTTTGAATTTTTTTAAAACCACAGTTATACGGTTTGGTTCTGGTTTAACATGTAACCCGAACCAAACCCGACCCCGATCACCCATGTTTATCCCTATATATAACTAAATTTTTGTATTATGTATAATGAGTTAAGTTTTAAGTCTTGAATTTATAATTTATAATCCCTCTGTTCAAATCAATTCTTAACATTTGAAATAGAGTGCTCGACACCAATTTTGAGGCTCTTATCTAGTATAGTTACATAGCTTATTATTAAGATTTTCTTTTTTCGAATAAAAAATTGAATACATGATTTTTTCCCAAAATAAAGTTTTTAAAATTAATTTATATAATTATATATATATATATATGTATATGGGGCTGAGTTCTATGGAGTCCACCTTTTTATCGGAGTCCTCGGAGTCCATCTACGTTCTGCAAATAAAATATATTGTAAAACGTGTTATTTTGCAAAACATGTTACACAAATAGCATAACTTCAACAAAATCATGCAAATCTCATATATTTACGGTACAATATGTATGTTCTGCAATATGTTCTGCAACATGAACATTTATGTTCTGCAAACTAAACATGTTTTGTAGAATATATATTTTTGTAATGTTCTGCTTGTAAAATGTATGCAATCTACAAGATTTTTGATAGAATAGTGATGTTTGTCGAAAAATAATATGTTTTGCAATATTTTAAGCTATATTTTACTTGCAGAACATATATGGACTCTGAGGACTCCAATTAAAGGTGGACTTCATAGAACTTTACTCATATGTATATATATATGTATGTATATATGTATGTATATATATAAATTTAGTTATATATTTGGTCAATGAATGTTATATTTTTTAAACGAGTGCTTGGAATAATACTTTAAAAAGCTTATGTATAATTTTTTTTCTAATTTTCCAATAACACAATAAATGTGTGGTGTTCGATAGTTAAGATTAAATTGCCTTAACAATGTGTTAATCTTGATCGGTAATGATAGCCCAAGGGTTTTTTGCATTCCACGACCAATACCAAAACCGGCTCAAAACTTGTAGTATTAAAAAAATGGTACACACGACATAGTATACCTAATGGTTTGATATGTAGTATCAAACACAACTACATCACTGAAATTTTTATAGGATATCAAAGAATGGGGATCAACCCATACAATACCATTCAATCTTTATTTTTCATCAAGTAGAATTCTAATGAAAAAATTCCCATAATTTTTTTTTCTTTTAAGCAATACAATAAATGCAATCTCGCTTGAGCATCATTAACACCCAAGTTGCCCTTCCTAAAATCATGTACCACGTTTCTTAAATGTTGGCTATCAAAACCTACTTGTTTTGCTCATTCATGCATCTTGTCGAAAATATCCATTTGTTATCTCGGTTGGACACCTGAACATGTAAGTTCTTAATTAAATTCTTTTAGGCCACAGTTATATGTGTTAGAAAATTGAAAGTTTGGAGCTTTATTATTGTAGGCTCTTTACGTAATTTTTAAAAAAATTCGAATATCAATCTAAGAAAATTTTCTTAGTGTAGTCCATTGAGAAAGAAGTATGAAGATGTTTCTTTCTATCACTACTAAAAAAAGTAGAATAGACATCGGCTAAAAACCGATGTCTATGAACAAAAAAATCCGATGTCTTCGTGGGTGATGTTAAAGACGCCCCATTTAACATCGGTTTTAAACTGATGTTAAAGAAGACATATAACATCAGTTTTTAAAGATGTTAAATTTCTAATATATATCTAATCTTAATATATTATCATATTATGATATTTTTATCAATTTAAACATATGTGAGATAAGCAAAATATTTCCATTTATCCATTAAACTGATGTTACTAATACCAGTAACAACGGTTTTCAAGATAAACTGATGTAAACATAACTTTTGACATCGGTTCTTTATTTCAAACCGATATCTATTGGTGACAAAATGATGTCTATAAAGCTTAATAATATCGGTTTTCTGTATTAAGATTTTTTTTTTGTAGTATTCAACATTAGTTTTATTCGATATTACTGAGGTCAATGTTCCACTAAAACTGATGTATTAAGTTTTGATAGACATCAATTTTTTATTTTATAACAGTTGTTAAAGTGTTAAATTAACATCACTTTCCATTGTAGTGATGTCTGATTACCAGTTTCATTAATATACATTTTATAAATATAGATGCCAAAAATTTGCCAAACCAATAAACTAACAAAACCATTTGCTGCATAATACCATTTGTCTATATGTCCAATAACAATATCCAAACATGAGGCATAACACTTTCATCTAATCCAAACATCAAGTACTACACATATTTATGTAGCATACTGTTTGCAAATATACTATGTCACCAGATTCTGGATCTTTGGCTACATAGGCAGTCAATCCAACAACAGAGCTCCCTCGTCCACTTGTGTAAATTCCGCAAAGGGATAGCTTATCTGTGTAAGTCAGCAGCAACTGTGACTTGCTAGTTCCACGATCGCTAAGAAGAAAGATGTTGATATCTCCTCGAAATATAGCTTCATATTGCAATGTCAATGCACTCCCACCAAAAAGCTGCAATTTGTCAATCAACCAAAACTCAGAGTATGGAATGTATATGACTAAATTACATAGGACTGTGCCAACCGTAAAGAAGAGCAATAAAATAGAAATTTCGGACAACTAGCTGTAGAATCAGGTAGTTGTATGGAATGTATTGCTCCTGATAACTGTAATTAAGGATGGGTAGTTGTTGCCAAAAATATCTAGGATGAGTATATTGTTCAACTTTACACTAAATTATATAAAACTGTGCCAACTGTAAAGAAATGTATTGGCTAGAAGAACTCACACACAATCCAAAAATGAATCAAGATAACCGAGAGCAAGAAAGATGAAAATTTAAAATCATGTTTGGGAGCGGTACCTTTGTTGCTACAAAATTACATGATTTAAATGATGTAGCGGCTTCATTCCTACAAGAAAAACCAAGCCATAGAAACACAGCCAAAACCCAGTATTCAATCCATCCAAACCAAGTAAACATATGATATATCTAAACAAGAAAAAGTCTGCACATACTTGCACAAACCTATTTTAAGATAAACAATCATCATCCTACTTGTAGAGCATGGGTGATTCGGTGATAGGTGTAATGTTGGGAGAAATGTGGCATAGTATCCACATATACTCGTAATGTTATATCATCTGTAGCAGGCCCAAAGTTTCCATTAAACAGTGTTAGAAATGAGATATTTAGGATTTATACAGGTGTTTGATCCAGAATTATAAAGCAGCAGAAGTAATTACCTGTAATACAAGTACTTCTCAAATGAAGCAATCACCTGTAAGACTTCTTTCAGTATTCTTTTACTATATTGATCATTAGGTACATCTCGTCTTTCAACATAGCTCTTCCATATCTGCAAAAAAAGTATTAGTACTATAGTCTATAGACATGTGAGGCAGCTCTAGAGTACATATATTTTTATCTCACCTTCAATTTCTGCCTCTTAGCAGACTGCTTAGCATGTGCAAGCTGGTGAATTTTTTTTATCTTGTCTGTGTTAAATGAAGTTTGAAGCTTTACTAGACCATGTTCAAGAAGTGTCATTGCCATATTAGACTCTGACACCCATAAAGAACCTAAGAAAGTCCTATATCTATCAACAGTTTCCACTTCAATCTGGGGACAATCCAAGAATATGGTTATATAACAAACATCGAAGTAAATGAAGATATTGACAGACATGTGTTTGTTACAAACCAAAATAAATACCTCAACATCCCTCTACATAATTATCCTTCTCGCTAGTTCAATTGCTTCACTAAAAAATGAGGCATCTGGTCCAGGACATCTAACCCTTGAAAGAGAAAAAGTAATGTAGGATGCTTTTTGTGGTATATACCATTTATAACGGTGACCACTGAACACATATTCCAGAACATCATTTATCTTCCTATCCTGATGTAGTTCGGGCAAGAGATTACTGGCTTTCTTTGATTGTGACTGAAGTAACAAATAAGAGTACGGTCAATAAACAAAAGAACTTTATAAAGCCTTCGCTAAAATAGTTTAGGGCGTATAATTTCTAACCGTTAAAAAGTCTGGGATCACAGGAGCATCTTTGCCAGAGTGCATCCCTTTCCTTGCAGCTCTATCATGAAATTCAGCCACAAAAAGTGATTCATAATGATTTGATCTAGCTTAGACAGATCCCATCATTAACCTTAGACAACCATCGGTGCTTAGGATATATCAGAACAAACTATGGATGAAGTACCTGACAACAGATCCCTATTATTTTGTTCTTATTTATTTCCCTTGACATTTTTGTCTAACATATTTCAGCTCTCTCATAGAAGAGTGAGCAATCCATCGATCCCATCCCATTTCAATTAGTATATGTCAGGTTAGCTCTCATCTGCGCATGTTTTGTGTAGTCTACTCAACCCTCAAGGTCTGATCAAATACTTTCCATTTGTGTGCCATACTCAAGCCTTAGGTGATGATCTGGTCAACTGATTTCTGCTTGTTCATACTCAAGGCTCGATGGTTATGATGTGATCAACTACTTTCTGATTTCTATGTGAGTATTAGCATTTATTTTTATAATTATGAATGAATTCAGCTTTTTAGGTGTATGATGATAGTTGATGTTTAAATCTATCATTATTGATGTATTTTAAATCTACACTAATCGAGGAATTTTAAGGTAGCTCGCATCTTTCTTGTGAGGTAGCTCATGTTAGAGCTTTTGTTTTTTACCATTACCACATTCCAGACAATGAAGCCCATTTTATGGTGCTTTACATGTATGTAATAACCAGGTGTATACTAAATGTCATGTAATTATAAAATTTTAAATTCTAGGTAAGTAGTGTATATGCATAATTTACCATGCCTAGCAATCAAAGATAAAACATGTCTAGCACAAGGAATAACGATACTTCTGTTTATTACCTCCAAAAAGTTGTCATGCCTAAGGTATTTGTATGTTACCGCTTTCCCCAACAGAAAGCTTTCATTCCAACTGCACGCTTGACCATGCAATATCCCTTTCAATAAAATATACCATTAGCATAACACAATATATAATACTTGACCAGGGAAACAAACAGAACTGGTAATCCTCAAAACTAATAATATAATGTCTGACTAATGTAATATATTTAAATAGCATTAGGAGATGAGAAATTTATTTTGTTGTTCATTGTGCTTTGATCAAGAAGTATGATACTTTCATAGCAATTTCATAAATTATTACAGAAATTGATCCAAGTTAAACCTTTCAATATTTTGCAAGTCCAATTGATCTTATGTGCAAAAG
Source organism: Apium graveolens (assembly GCF_009905375.1). Lineage (NCBI taxonomy): Eukaryota > Viridiplantae > Streptophyta > Magnoliopsida > Apiales > Apiaceae > Apium > Apium graveolens. The sequence goes on along the minus strand of NC_133652.1, from coordinate 293,706,098 downwards.
ATTAGTTATGGTTTAAAATGCTAATCCTACCTCTTTTATACTTGGAATGAGTTTGAATCTTGAATCACGAAACAAGTCAGTCGCGTCCACAAATTGACCTAGCAATGAACTTCCATTTATAGGCCTGTTGTCAACAAAGTAGAGTACCAGACTGTAGTTTAGTTTAGCAGGAACCTGAAACAAGCAAAACTGTTAATAGGAGTTTTACGACATGCTATACGCTATAAACACACACTAGAGAAACTCGTGCTATGTACAGAGAAATACAAACAGACCTAACACATGAAAAATAGAGCTGAAGACAGCTGTCAAGGTATTCTACAGAGTCTAAAAATAGCAGAAAATGCAGGATATATTTTTGCTAAATTGACCAAAAACCTCAAGACCGCATTTGCTGAAGCAGGGGTTGATGCCTATCTACCCTTCAGCCGATAAATTACAAAAAATAAATATATAAATACACACACATATATATACATTAATAATAACTCAACTTAGAAACAGATTAACATGCTCAATTCAAATAATTATTTAACTAATTAAAAAACTAGGGTTGAAACTGAAACCCCCAATATAAAAATTACGGTTTCAAGCTTACTTAATTCAAGATTGACCTAATACTTGAGCTTTAAACTCTGATTTGAGCTTTAACTTTTCACATCTTTAACCTTTAAACCCAATTCAACCGCCGTCCTTTCCAAACTCCGACGAAAAGAGAGAGCAGGGTAAGCACAGAAAGCAAACACAAAGAGAGCAGTCGAGAGAGACGAGCGAGCCTTCCGTAGAGCACAATATCGAGAGAGAGAGTGAGAGATAAGTTTTTTCAAAAGAGAGTTATTCTTCGAGACTTAGAGAGATGAAATTTGTTCTTTTTATTTTTAGTTTTAAGTTTTTAGATCTGCATATGTCTAATTTTGATTTCAATTTTTTCCTGTTAAGTTAAAAAAAAGGAAGAGGGGGAAATGAGTACTTAAAATTTTAGAAGGTAAAAAACGGGGAAGTTTTATGAGGGAATGAAATATTTGGCTAAGGAAGGAAAATGGGGGGCATGACGAGTCATTTTTTAAAAACAGACTTATAACATCGGTTGATACAAAAAAACCGATTTTTATTTTATTCAAAGACATCGGTTAAGCAAAACCTTTTAAAAAATACTTTTTACATCGGTGATAACATCAACTGATGTCTAAGAGACGATGTCTATTCTACTTTTTCTAGTATTGTATAGATTATATGTGTTGTGTATGGTCTAAGTCAGGATCAAGGGCTTGATATTCTTCCCCAAAAAATTGACACAAACAGAATCATTCTAAAGGCCTTGAACGACATAATCAAGGCCTTGACAGAAACGATCTAAAGGTCTTGACATATTCAGTTGCAGTTTAAAGGCATTGAGTGTCCAGCCTGAAAACCTTGATCTTATTAGACATATATATATATTTAAATCCTTAAGTAAATAAGTTTAAGGATTATTGTTATGTAAATAATGATAATTAGGCTCTAATATATATATATATATTTATATATTATGCTATATATACTCCTTGACAGAAAAAGAAGAGAATGAAGGGAATGGACAAGAATCCTAGCTACCTCTCCTTTTATCTCTACCAAATATACATACATATACTAAGATTTTATAGAGATTTGAGGTGTTATTGTTGTTCAACTTTATCGGCATGTGACGAATTTCTCTGTTACTGTTTTATCCTAGAAGTGAATTCGTGGCATCCCAACATAACATAGATGGGGTGAATATATCTTCAAGATGAGTCATGTATTTTGCAAGATTCGTTGACTGAGCTATTATACAATTTTAAACCTACAATATAAATAAGGTTTCTTTCTCGTTAATGTTTAATATTGTTATTTATGTTATCAAATCTGTTTGACCATTATGATTTGTTTTGTTAATTGGTTTTAATTGCCAATTCTTAAACTATGATTCATATTGCATATAATTGCCTTATTGTTGTATGTGTTAATTTTTCCAACAATCTAGAAGAGATATTTATTATATTCTACTAATCTTGTAGTTCAAGATAGTGAACGAAACTAATTTTATTTCTAGTAGTTAATCTTTTTCCGGTACTGGTGGTACTGTACCCACCATTTATTGGGCCATGTATCATTTTCCATAGTCCATTAATATTTCATGTAAGCTTGAAAAGTTTGGTGGAGGTTCCGGTTTGTCTATGTGGTAGACAAAGATGAAATTATAGTTAAAGATTAAGTGTTTATGGCCGGTGATATAATATATCCCACCTGTTGTTGATGAAGGTAAAACTAAGACTATAACAACTTATGTTATGTGGGCAGAGAAAGATGGAGTGGTAAGGGTTGCTACTCTTGCAGCCTTAACGAACAGTCTATTTGATTTTTATTTAGCAGAGGTTTATAATCATTAGGTCATAGATTGCTTTAAGCAACCCCCAAACTATGTTGCTATAGGACCAAAAAAATGTTGCTACACGCTCAAAATGGGTTCAGGCAACATCAAAGCTATGTTGACTCATAGCTAGTTAGTACAGATATTTATAGCAACATAGTACCCACATTATTACAATATACCATTCTTTTTTACTATAGATCTCAATAGCAACATCTTTTGGACCCTATAGTAACTCATATACTATGTTGCAAAAAATCATTGAATTTATCAAATATATTATCAAATTGGTGGGGCCCACCTATCGGGCCCACATAAATAATTTAACAAATTCATATTCGAAATTTTATTTTTTCTTGTTTCCTTTTTTATTTTCACAAATATATTAATAAATAAAACAATATTTAAATTCCAAAATATAAATAAAAATATTCCAAGAATAATTAGACTAACTCAATCTAAATTAATAAATATAAACTAATGAATTATTACAAAGTGATGAATCAAGTTGTGTAAAACTTATATTTTATTATAAAGACATGCAAAGTTGTATGTTGTGATAAGATTCATTGAATGTCTCCAAATGCGAGTCTGCAATCATCATATCTCCGTGCCTTTGACTCTACCTTTGCCTTGGCCTGCATAATGTTTGCTTCATTTTTCTACAAGTCAAGAACACCAAACAAACTCGTCAGTTTGTCATCAATAAATTGGAAAAATGTTTTATTCTAATAAAAGAACAGAATATGAAAAATAGGAAAGACTAGATGCAAAAATAATAGTATATTCATATTTACCTATTCTAAATTTTAATACTCAGTGGTAACATATTAAGTCAAATATAAAGATCATTTTCAATATACTATATGAAAATCTCCAACCTATTACATATCAAATCAAGCTATAATAGTCCAGTAATAAAATTAAACTAAGGTATGGAGATCTGTTTTGGCAGAATGGTTGGTTAAAGGGAAGAAATAAGTGCAAGAGAAAAGGTGGAAAGTGAGGAGATGAAAAGAAAGTTTATTGAGGAGATAGAAATATATATACAAAGATCTGAAGAACTCAAGGCAAAAGGGATGAGCAAAATAACAAAGGATGGACGGTTTCTAAACATCAAGGTTGGCAAATTTTTAAGAATTAAGAATAGTTACTTGTACAGTTATCCATTAGCTGATAAACTTAAACTTTTAGAAGCTCTAAGAGGAAAAGCAATCATAGAGGAACTGGAAGTACTTGTAAAGTTAAAGGACCTCATTAGAGAAGAAACATGAGATGATAAATTTGTGTAATGAATGTATCCATCAAACTCAAGAAATCCTTTATGTATAAATATTGTATTTCTTCCAATTCTTATGTAGTGATTTATTGTTCATTGTAGCTTGAGGTTAATCTTGTTACAAGGCATGAATTTATGATAAGCAACCTTCTCACAAATTTGGGTAGTTTGTTGTGCAAGACATGCGTGTACTATAACAAGACTAAGTTAAATTAACAGCTCTAAGTATGTTGTATGATAATTTAAGTTTGCATTTTATATTATATTACTTGAGTCTGTAAAAGTCTCAATAGATTAGACTGGAGTATTTTTCTATAAACAGTCTCAGGCCTAAGAATAAATTCTGGAATAAGATCATGAAGATCATCCCTTAGAGACAATATGAAAAAGCTTGGAGTTGGATAAATCTGTTTTGAGAAAAACATTCTAAGTAAAGAAATATACAAGTAACAGATCAAGTCACTACACCATCAAATGCCTATTACAATATCTTAATCATGGATGTTGCTAAATTATGTTACATTAGCTACACTAATTTTGGCATACTACAACATTGTATTTTTATGTTACCTTAGACACAAATATGGTGTTGCTCTAGACCAAAAGTATTCCATGTTAAAAAAATACATGCCTTATGTTGCCTTAGACTCATTAAAATTTATTTTACTATATCTTTAGATAAAATTAAATTTTAAATAATTATTTGACTTTTTAAAACTATTTATATTGATAAAAATAATTTGTATGTGTTGATATTTTTATAAGAAGTCAGAGTCTATCAAATAAATGAAGTTTTATTTTTAATTTTGAAAGCATTTTTCATTAGATTTAAAAAGGACATGTTTTTAAAAAATACAAATAAATATACTTCAACAAATTTAAAATAAAGTATATATTGTACAGGAGTGGCACGTAAAACCATGAAATGTTAGAGCGGTAAAAATGACCGCCCGTCCAATAAATTAAAAAAATAAGGTATTAAAACTCACTTTCACAAGAAAAACTAAAATCTATTTCTCCCCCTCTGTTATAATTATGGCTCTTTCAGTTTCTTCAAATTTGAGGGATTCTCAACTACTTCTTCGAATTGGGGCTTCTTCAAATCAGGGTCTTTTATGATTTTGAAGATTGTTCAATGGAGCTTGGGGTAATACCCTTTCCTACTTTTTGTCAATCTCGCTTTCCCTCCCCAGTCGTAGGTATCGTCTTCGTCTCTCTCTCTCTCCCTCTCTCTTATTTCTTCAAATTTGGGTTTGATACTTGTCAAATGATTTGGTTTGAGGCTTTTGTTTAATAGTTCAATCGATTATTTAATCCTTTAATTCCTTGGACTTAATGGGTTCTTTGATTTAGTTGAATTGATTTGGTTCTTCACTTAAATTTTTCTCGACTTTAACTAATTACGGGGTCTCGAGCTTTTATTTCCATACTCAAATTCTACTTTAATGTTAGTTGTGAAAGTTCAAGAGACCTAATTTCAGGTCTTTTTCTCATTTGTTTTCTCTGAGAATTGTAATGTGGTTTCTATGAGCGAGATATTTTGGGGATATTTGATTTATTTAATATCAATTTAAGGTGGTTTCTATGAGCACGAGCATGTTTCTCAACATAGTCAGGTCAGTAGCTTCTCTAATTTTTAATCAATGGGTAGTTATACACTAATGCATACTTCAGTGTTTGTAAATTAAGTCATTCTCTCTGTATCAGGCTGCTTCGTTGATTATGCTGTCGTTTGAGTGTCCGAGCTCTACAACATACTCGATGCTTTAAATTAATAAGCTGTTGGTAATATATCTGCCTTAAATGAAATGGTTCTCTTTGATGGCACATGCTAACTATGTATATATATGTGACTTTATGTTACGCACACACATGCTAATTGTGATTAAAGGTTCGTTTGTCGCACTTTATTTGACTCATGAACATTCCTGAAGTTAAGTTATAGTTCTTTCATTTCGCACTTTATTTTCTTGGCTTAACTGGAATGTGTCTCTTTGATGACACCGGCTAATTGTGTTCATATATGTGACTTTATAGTTTACGGTATCTTTTACTTCTTGAGACAGCATCTCACATCTCTGAGCGATTAATCTGTAAATTTTCATCCATATGAAAAGAAAAAGAACTTTAGTTTCATTATATGAATTTGACTGGATTGAACTGAATAACTGTTAAGATATTGTTTTGTAATCTCTTTTATTTATATTTTTCTTGGTGGCACTGTTTCACCAGATGTTTATGCTTTGGTAGTTACTTATTGCCAATAAATTATCAAACTTGATTGGAAATAAGATGTATTTTAACAATTTTATGGGTGAATACTATAGTAAATTAGTAATGAATTTCTGGTGCTGTTAATGCATTCAAACAAACAATATGGGTCACAGTTCCTGGAATGAATCTGCATTCATATATATTGCCTTGTCCTTCATAATTTTAAAAGTTAAAGATTGGACTCTGCATTCCCTCTCAAATATCGTTCTTTGTTATTAATTATTCTCAGGCTCTTAGCTTAATAATGGATTCACAATGTAACTTTAATTCAAGTATATTTCATTGGCATTGGCGCGTACACATATTCAATGCATTCGCTACATAAAGTGAACATGCAAAAATAAAATGAGTTCATCATTGAAGTGGGATTTCAGCTTTGCAAAAAGATTATTCAAGAAATGGCTGATGTATGGAAGTCAAGGAACTACCAGACAACATATACTTCCAAGTAAAAACTAATTATGTGATGTACCTGAAATGATCAAATGGTTCAAAGTCTCGTAAATATTTTATTTACGAGATACATCACGTTATAGCCTTATAGACAATAAAAATGACAGTCTCGTAAATATTTTATTAATCTTTAGGTGCTAGTTGTACTTAAATATAATTTTACAACTTGGTTTTTGATATATTGATCCCTGCTATTCACAGTAACAGTTACCCTCTTCCGACTCGTGCAGACTACTACATGCTTTGATAGTTTGTAGTAGTATGTATTTTCCTGTTGGTTGTAGGTCTTGATGATCTTCCCAGTAGATCAGACCCTGACCAGCCCTTGAAATAAAACACTATATGTAAATAAAGGGTACTAGTTTGATCCACTTTAATTTAATATTTTCTGGTGTAAAAACACTGTTGTTCTTGGAATTTAAGTTATTATAATTCTTTTTAGTCCTCAAAACTCCCCTAAATTATATGTTCAAGGATCAGAAGGTGATCTGGTTATATGTTGAATATTATTCTCACATTATGATCTGGCCATAGAAAAAGTATTATTCAATTATTCTTCACTCTTTTTTTAATCATAAGCCCACATTTTAACATTCTCATATATTTCTTAATTTATTCCCTAGAAGCTACTTCAAGCAATGAAATAATGACAAGAATGACTACATTCGTGTCTAACCACACATCCCATTCTTGGAGCAAGCACAAGGTTTTGGTTTGGCTGGTAAGCACACATCTATGTAGTCATAAAAAAATAAAAAAATAAAAAACATTTTGGAATTTTAAGGTAATATAAAAAATACGTTACAACTAATCTCTCTTTCTGTTGTATTAACAAGCTAAGGCAACATACAAACAAGTTAAAACACGATGTTGTCTTAGGCACCAAAGATGTTACCTTAGACCCCTAAGGCAACATGGAAAAGCCTATCTTTAAAAAAATATTAACTTAGCTTAATAGTGGGACAAGAGCAACATATTTACCCCCTAATGCAGCACGCATTTTATGGTGTAGTGAGTCATATCGAGAAGAAATTCGAGAACTCCATAATGAATTATCGACAAGTCAAAAATAGCTTATAGAGAAGTATCAGAGATATTGACAAGTCATTTCTGCAAAAGAGAATACAGAGATGTCGATAAGTCAAATTGAAGATGTGAATATGGGAGATATCGACAAGTCTTTTCTACATACGAAAATTCAGAGTTCTCGACAATCCAAATTCTCTTATAGAGAACTCAGAGACTTCGATAAGTCAAAATAACTATAGAGAAATAAGAGATCTCGAGAAGTCATTATACTTATCGAGATGTCGAGTTCTTTATATAACAAACTGGAGATCTCAATATAAACCTCAAGTACAAACTGTAGACCAGTTAAAGGTCCAAGATCATCAATCAACAAACAAATCAATCATTGATTTGAAAAGTCTACAAAAAGTAGCTTGAAGAGTACAAGATCAAAGGGCAAGATTAACTTACAAAGTAAAGTCATGCACGATTTGCAAAGATACACTATGCCAGAAATAGAAATATTTAGTTAACTTAAAATAGGGTTTAGTACATGCTATTGCATGCTGTGTAAAAGCTATGTTTACTGTTCTATAAAGTAAACACTCGATGCTTTATTTTAAGTGTAACAAATAGATCTAGAATTTCTTGTAACTCTCTCAAGATAGAAGCTGAGTTCTTTATCAACAAAGAACCCATAAATTTGTAGCAAGACATACTCGATTTTAATATAAAATTAAGTGAGTTTTGAAGATAGTGGGTTCATGTTCATGTTTCATTATTTCTGTTAAAACACTTTATCTCTTCAAGTTAGGCTACTTTATTCACCACATCTATAACAGTTCAAAAAGCTTAAAAATAATCCAACACCCCCCTCTATGTTATATTTATTACCTAACAATTTAATATAAAGATATTGGCTCTTTATATGTTTAATTAACAACTTTAAAACAGTGTTCCTCACCCCGGAAATGTGAGGGTACATGTAGCATTAAAAATTAGTCTAAGCATATGACAAGTTTAGAAGAAATTTTTTAAGAAACTCGTTCTTGCTCACTCAACAAAAGTGAAGCAAACTTTGAAAAAAAAACAAAAGGGAAGCAAACATGTTAGTAAATGAGCTGAATCAATTTTTACCATAACTTTGTACAGCAAAACATGTCGTATTCACAATTTTTATATTCTATATATTGTTTATAGATTTGTTATACTAGAAAGTGGTATAAGGAAATGAGTCCAGTGTGTAAAGAACCTCAACTTCATTTTTTGCTAATACAAAGGGGTGAATGCATTTGTGATTTATATAAGTATTTGTTTTTTTGAATCTTTTAATATAAATATATGATAAACAAAATACACGAACCATGAATTTGTAAGAAAATAAGGTGTGATAATTGAACGGTTTTATTTATTTTACTATAAGGTGACTTCACCATAAAGTTTAACTCCATTAATTCACTTTGTTATAAAGTGATTTCATATAATACTTTTTTGGCTTTACTCTTATATTATTATAGAATATTAATTAACTCAATTTCCTACAGGGTGATTTCATCATATAGTATTGTTGACTTTCTATATAGATTATTAATTCTTAGCCGAAGCTAAAATAAATTACAGTTAGTAATCCAAAATTCAATTACAAAGATTACAATCTGAACGAGCACCTAAAAGTGGAAGTCCAAAAGTCAATCTACTATAATCCAAATTACTCGAACCCCAATCATATCCAACTTGAATCTTATACGGAACCTGATATTTGTAAGTAATGAGATATATAGCCCAACAAGAAAATAATCGATCCAACTAGCATGACAAGTAACATATAACAAATAACGATAATCTATATGATATGATAAATGAAATAAATTATTTCGAGATATATTCTTATTTTTATACGATGCATACATTACATATAATCACATAACAATAATAATTCAAAATCTTTAATCCATGCCACTACCACTACAACACGGTGATAACTGTCCTAAATTTTCTGAAAACTGTCACTACAATCCGGTGACTATGGTCCATAGTTCTTATTTGATATTTTCACAAATCATGGCATAATATCGTATAGACACCACACATATACAACAATACAACAATACATACACTATAACACCTAAAACTTTCAAATATATCATCACCTAGGCCATGTTTTGGTAATCAAGTATAAACGCACAACATACAATTTTGAAAACACTAGAAAGATTGATCAAAAACCTACTTGTAAACCTGACCCGATCTGAAAGTACTCGATTTTGACCCTCTAAATGACATTTTCTTGGAAAACATGAAACAACAAAGTTGTGAATTTAATACTTTTTTATTAATCTAATTCTAAAAAATATAGAATATTACAACAACTTTATGTAGTTGTAGTTATATTGCTTATTACTTATTTAACTTATTATCATTTTTCATAAGTACATTATTTTTTACAACTTTGTTGTGCCCGAAAACTTGTGTGGGCTCGATTTAAAGCCCATAAAGAGATTAGACACAGTTGGTATCGATTAAGATATGGTTAGGTGCAAGTTTGACCAAGAATAATTGGTTTTGGAGGTGCTTATACTATGGTGCAGATAGGAAGCAGAAGCTAGCCAAGAAGTTCATTTGGTTTTCAGTAGGCAGACATGGTTATAACAAGTGCTGACCGTACATTAATAGTTGTCCTTAATGGATATCCGAGGTGTTGCAAGCACCAAAAAGGCTGGACTGGATAAAAAGGAACTGATGCAGGAGCATCAGCGTACTTTTGCTGCCATAATGAGTGTTCAACTTGGACTGTACCTCCTACAATTAAGGAAAACAACTCCTATCTTCATGGAATGGTTCCTAATCAATTTTTATCACTAAAAACTGTGATAAACACTTACAATCATGGAAAACCCACCCACCAAACACACCATCTTACAAGATCCAACAAATCTCCAATAATCATGTTGTTATCAAAATCCTCCAAGAACATTTGGCATTAGAAGGAGGGGATTTGGATTGTTCGTTTATGGAGGAAAAATGATTGTTATAGGTGTTTATTCATAGTCGTATTAAGATTTCTTGATGAAGGCATTTATGGTGGCCGTTTACACGTTGAGGACGCATCAGGATCCCATGATAACAAGATCCTTACAACTTGTACCCAAGGTGTATACGGAGAAGAACACTGCTGTGATTACAGATGAGACAAATAAAATATGTGGTGATTTGTGGATTTCTAGAGTTTCTTGACAAAGATGTTCTTGGAGGCTGTTTCCCACAAACGTGAGCACAAAGCAGGATTATTAGGGTTACTTATCTTTGGGAGTCGCTTGACATTTTAGCGTGTCCAAGGACTCATATATCTGAGAGATATATGGTGGTATTTGTGACTGTTTTTGCATTAGGTCTTGTGTTGAGCGATTTTTGGCGTTGGATGCATGTTCCAGGAGAAGGTCATTAAGGTGCACAACCACGAGGAGAATTGAAAAGCTTCAGGAGCTATGGGATATAAGGATGCAAAAACGAAGCTGTCATGAGGATATACATACAAAAGATGGTTGGAATACAACGAGGTTCGGGCGATGGACGTCCCTTTTTGTTGTTAAAAAATATGTAGACTCGAGGAAAAGGGAACGCATTTGTAATGGGTATGTAGTTTAGTTTTATGGGCCTTTTTGAAAAATACCCAAGGCCTAAAAACATTTTTGCAAAAAATACGGTCACTTTTTTAAAAAATTTGCAAAAATACTTTTTAATTTGCTAAAATACTATTTTTCAAATTTTTTTGCAAAAATACGGTTTTTTGGCAACCGGAATCAACTACATGCAACCTTTGATGAGTTTCTGCAACTACATGCAACCTCAAATCAAACCAAAAAAATATTATTCAACTAGTTGCATATCTAGTTGATTCTGGTTGATTTTGGTTGATTCCGTATTTTTGCAAAAAAAATGAGAAGATAGTAAAATTACAAAAAAAATTAGAAAAGTTAGTATTTTTGGAAAATTTGTATTCATTTTTACAATTTAGTTTTATTATATTCATTTTTATAATTTTATAGTGCTGATATTATATTTTGTATAAAAAGGTGTAGAGGAACCTCATTAGCTGATAAACAAGGAAAAAGGATTATCCTATAATGCTGGAATATTCTGTCAATAACTAGAGCTACGTTTTCAGTTTTAATATTTTCCTATGGATCATATATATTTTTATATATCATGCATGTACATAAATCTAGTTAAAATATTTATACATGACATGTGGGATTAAGGTTGATAACGCGTTGCAGAAGGTGCATGTAATACAAACTTTTGACTGTATCTCAGACAAATAAGAGAAATTTAATGGATAGTGAATCATCATACGGATATAAAGAACTAGAAAGATGATTACAAGAAATATGTGCATCCATGAAGCTAAATAAATGGTTAAAGTAAAGGTCCATGTGTATGAACCGAGTATATGTCCAAATGACGTGAAAGCATGTTCATCGAATGACATCAGGAAGCTTCAACTTTTAAAAGTTTATGGACTATAAAAGTTCTTACAAAAGAAAAATAATTGGATAAGGAACTTACTACATAAGAGGATGGATGAGATTTTAGTCCTTAGTAGAGTTCTGCTCACAATTTAAGCGGAGGTTCAAGTGATGAATCTGAGGAAGAAGAGGTGCATGCATATGAACCAATTTCGATATGGAAATGAAGATGTATCAAGTGAAAAGCCCCAAGAGGCAGGTTTATGTGAATCTTTGGATCTCGGCTTTGTTCAGGTACATACATGTATCACAATAGTGACCATGGAGGTTTATGCAAGTACGAGGAGGAATAGGTATGTCTTGTCCACAAAGGATGGAGATATGGTCATACAACAATGACTTCAAGGATTTACTACACAGTTAAAAGTTCAAGCAAATTTGTAGCTAAAGCTTGTTGCATATAAGCCCAAGACTCGAAGTAACTTCAATAATAAGCTTCGTGCTCACCCTCTGAAGGTTCATTGACATTAAGGAAGGAAGGTCCAAAGCTACATGAAAGGTCAAGGCATAGAAGCTTTTATGTCATATTTGTGGCATAAATGTGCAAGGTTTGAGGTACAGATTCTAATTCTTGAATTCACATATCACCTGAATATATTACAGTTATCTTATTTTATATTCCCTCTTGTACTGCGTGAGTTTGATTTTATATAGTAAGTATGTCGGATAATTGATTTTATGGTTTGAGATTTTTACATGCTCATATGTTCGATCAGTTGAACAACTAGCATGACTATGGAAGGTTTAATATGCTCATAGTTTATAATATGGCTTCACAATACTAATATGTTTACAATTGATTTAATTATCTGCTATTTGGTATACTCTACATGGTTTAGGTTAATTATATAGTTTGTTTGTGTATATACATATTTGAGTCCAACTGCACGCTTGAACCTAGTTCTTCACTATAAGTTTGGATTATATTAAAGAACTCGGGGGTAGTAGGTGTATACCCCATACATTTATAACTTGAACATGGATAAATTTTAAAGGAAAATTGAAATTTAATTAGGATTTGGAAGGAACGGGTCTGTATATATTTTTTTTATAATTGGGCTATACATGAACCTAATTCTCTGATCATAGTGTAGTTTATCTATACTATGGGGTATTTTATAGGAATAAGGTCATAATCTTTTGCATATTCTACTTGATATGTGTATGTTAACATTTGCTAAGTTATAGTGTTCTTCTATGCATGAAATTGGGTATTGAATAACTTCATATGGATAAATGTACCTATCTTTAGGGGCATGCTTGCTAGAATAAGTGTAAAATGATATTATGGTATTTGGCTCTTTTGTTTTCTATCTAACATGTTGTGTAAAATATGAAAGCACCTAGAAAAATATATGTGTAGTTCAGATGAGCATATGAATCTCTATCATAACATGTGCATTGAAATCGGGATACAATCCAGAGGTTCTGTGACATTTGTAGTTATCTCACATGTTTTGGGGAAGCTCACTTGAGCTTAAGAGGTTCAATGGCATATACTATTGGATGCGTCATTCACCTTCTACTTGATATGCAAAATATACATGCCACTTATATCTTGCGGGTCCTCTACTTTTTGGCTACTTACATAGAGATAATAGACCCCATGTTCACCCATTAATTATGTACCTTGCAGCTTCAACTATGCATGTTCATTGAAATTAGGTTTAAGTTGGAGCTGACAGTTTCAGTCAAGAAACTAGGAGCTTCGTAGTGCGCTAGAAGTTCAGAAATAAAGAGGTATGAAATAACCTCTCGGTAAATGGCGAAGTTGGATTGAGGTTCATTTATGAACTCATTAAAGAAATAAGCACGAGATGCAAAAGATTCAGGGAAATAATGAAGCTAACAAAAGAATTTCGTTTGAAATGGACTCAAATTTTGAATATGTCAAAAAAAGAAATAAATCAGGAAGGAGATGTTCAAATCATTTTCAAAAGAGGTTGTTCTGGTCAAGGGGTAGATTCCCTGATGGTGTGATTGATGGATTTTTCACCTATAAAAGATTAAGAAGAAGATGTACATGAACGTACAAAGAGAGGGGAGGCACTTGTAAGATAATTGGAGGTTTGAGCCATCTCGAAGCTAAGTCTGGTTATTGTAAGTAGAAGACTCCACAAATGGTTTCTATGAAGCGGTTAATGGAAGCTTCGCGTATAAATGAAACTACGAAGGATCATAAGTATGTTGTAACTTGTGCAAACAAGGAGAGGTCGTAACTCCACAAGTTGGTTTTTTGGAAAGATATTCGGCATTCAGACATGGTAAATCGGTTCAATTATGTTAAGATAAACCTGATGGTTTTCACCTAAAGCTGAGGGTTCTCAGCCAAGAAATAAAGTTTCCACATCCTATCAAAGGAAACTCGGATGGCTCGGGCGGTAACTAGGTTTCCCAATAATCTATCATGGAGAAACTTGAGTCATTGGATGGAGGTCCTTACATGAAGCTGAAACTGAAGGGAACTTCAACCTTATAGGGCTTAATGGTTGAACCGTCATTTAATCGACATGGAAGAGGCAAAGATAAGTCCTACTTTCGTGCTTTTATATATTAATTATTATGCTTGTTTTATGTGCATATAAGAAAATCATTGGAATAATGGAAATGGTTTGATACTCGTAGCTGCCATACTTAGGTCCCTGAGAAGGTTTATTACTATTAATATGCCCGGGGAGATAGTACATCACCTCTAGTCGGTAAGATTACTATTAAGTAATATTAAAAGGATAGACGACTCATATAATGGTAACTCGATCGCTTGCATATTGTATGTTGTCAATTGGCATAACAATTTTGGATAGATTGGAATATAACATGTTTAATTCAAGACTATTTAGAAATCTCTTAGTTAAAAGGGATATGTGGGGATAAGACTAGTGAGTCGAGTTGAATAATCTTTGTAAGCAATGGCGAGTAAGCTTACTTAGGTTTAATGGTACAAGGAAAATATATAGTGTAACTTCAGCTTGAGTTGCAAGCATGCCCTGACACCTTAGGTAGGAGGTATAGCACATAGATAGTTATCAGGCTAAAATAAGTAAAAGTCGGTTATATGGAATGGAGGAAATTCTTGATAAATAAACACATGCTTATATATTTTGAATATTTATTTTACATGGAGTGTGTGGTACATAGTACATGGATCTTAGTTCTTCATTATAAATTATTATATTTAAAAAACTGGGGGGTTGGGGTATGTACACCTCATATGAAGATGTTGTTAAATGGAAAATTTTAAAAAAATGGATTGAATATAATTCATGACTTGGATTGTTATCACTTATAATAATTAAAAATATGTATGTAATGGCATTTGCAAATAAAATCTACTATGTTTGACAGGTACATATGCATACTAGTATCTCGAAAATATGAAATGCTGGCGATCACGTTTTAGCTTGGACTTGCTTGACACCGAAAAGGAATCAAATAAATTATCATAACTCGGAATTGAAGATAGCTACAGGTGTAGCTTGGAAGATAGCTACATGCATAGCTAGAAATTTAGCTACGGGTGTAGCTTGGATTCCAATAGCTACAGGTATAGCTTGAAATTAGAATTGGTTACAACTTGTTTGCAGCCCAAAATTGGAAGCACGTAATATAATTTAGTTTATAGACTGGATTACATCATGTATGGACTATAAAATAGGATGTACGCAAAGGCATGCATAATTGCATTAATATTCACATATGGATTATATGTGGAAGAATATGAATGGAACATACTTTTTGGATGTACGTAAAAGATTGTGTACCTGGATTTATAATCAAAAAATGGATCGTATGTGAAAAGTACGGGGGAATGTACCTCGTGGATGTATGAACTGGCTAATAGAGATCTTATTTCAGGTTTTGGTAATTATTCTTGGATTTTTGGATATATGACTTGTATGAATGCATATTATAAAGGATAAATGTTTAATATCAGATATGGATAATATATGTAGGTATGTCTAATGATATATACTTCAAAATGATTCTGGTTTGTCAAATAAATGACGTGGAAGTACAATGAAAATTTGGAAAGAATATAATTCTTGGAATTGGAAGGATGCACGCAAGGAATTGCGTTCTTGGATGGAATGGTGTATGGTTGATATACCCAAAGTGTACGGTTTATATATAAGATGTACGATTTATACATGGGAAGACCGAAGAAAATTATCTTGCGTGACTCCCTTTGGGTTGTAAGGCATTACTTTTGCAAAAACATGTATTTTGATATGTGGGAAAACGATGAATCTGAGTAAATACCTGATTCTTCTATTAGGAATTCTTGGGTCTATGAACCTTGATGGATAGGATCGTATAAAAATACGAGTCTATATGATTTCCACATGTGCATGTCGATCTCAGGGAAGCTGAGCTAGTGTAAATTTGGTGAAGTTTTGTATAAGTATGGTCGGAGGTTAGGTACTTGCACAGGGAATAGGGGGTTGCGAGAACGCTATTAAGTTCAAGGGCTTACGAGGATGTATGTTCAGGTTCAAATATGAACCTTGAAATAAAAATTAGAATTGCAATTGGGATTAAAGTTGGAGGTACTCATGAGACTATAGAAGATAGCAGGAAAAGATAAGAGGTAATCGTGATCTTTTCTATTTCTGAAGTTGTTTCATTGAATATTGTATGATTGCATATGTAGAGTAGATTTAATAAGGTGATTAATCACTATAGAACCTTATAATTAATTTTTAAAAAATTAAAAGATTTTTTTAGGTAAATTTGAGCAAATCTATGTAATTAATGGTGAGTAAGCGAGCTTAGATTTATTGTTATG
Organism: Apium graveolens; assembly: GCF_009905375.1. Taxonomy (NCBI): domain Eukaryota; kingdom Viridiplantae; phylum Streptophyta; class Magnoliopsida; order Apiales; family Apiaceae; genus Apium; species Apium graveolens. The sequence goes on along the minus strand of NC_133652.1, from coordinate 293,689,383 downwards.
TGTTAGGATCACACTATAGCTTGAGTCAGAGGTATTTTTTTGATCAGGTACATCGAATATGAAGCTCGGAGTATGAACCTCTTTTTGACTTGGCATTTTTTAAAATAAGATTAGTGTAGAATTGGTTTGCACTAAATAAAGAGTTTTAAATGTACTTACTTAACCTTAATGAATTTTATTTGGTAGAGTCATGTTAGGTACTTTTATGTGATAGAACCTAATCATTAGGAGCCAACTTGAAAAAAAATTGTACAAGTTATAAAAATATTTTTATTTGAAAAATGCATGCTAGGTTGAAATCTTCACATGAGAGTTGAGATGTTAGGAAGCATTTAATGGGTTATTTATAAAAAAATTACATTGTATAAGTTGTAATAAGGTCACATGTGTGAATTGTACCTTAGAGTAAAAATTCATAGATATTCTCATTTTGGTTAAGGTAGAATCGGTAATCGACCTTGTAGTATGGATATTTAAGCATAACCAATTTACAGGTTTGGTTTTGTATAAGGAAACTATAGCTTAGAAAAAAATGTTAACTCTGCTTTTAACATTATGTGTTAAATCAAAAGGAAAGATGTGAACTTACACTATAGCAACTAAATTATTGTAAGTATAAAAACATATCAACTAGGTTATAATTTTGATTTGAGAAATATTAAGTAATTGAATTAAGAATAATTAAAAACTAAGGAAATGGGAAGAGTAAAAACCAGAGTTATGACCAGAGTGAGTTTGGTACATAACTAATTTCTTTAGTAAAAAGGTTCATTTTGTTAGGTATTTGAGTTCTCGTTATGGTAGGAACATCAATGTCTTCTAAAGTTGCATTAGTGTTTGATTGGCCCTTGAGTAAAGCAAATATCTCTTTCAATACTTGATCTCCTCTAAGTCAATTTCATGAATTTTTTTCTACAAATATCTTTTTAGCTATTAAATTTCAGAATCTTTGTAGTAGAGAGTTGTGTTCGTCCTCTCACTTTTAGAGTTTACATGAACTGATTTGCTTCACTTAATCACAGTTCGAGTCATTACCATTTGAGTAATTTGAGTTATTATAATCACATTATAAGATTTGATTAGGCTTCTTCATCTTCCACCTTTTTCCTTCCACTCTACCTCTTTTAGTTCATCTCTATTATTTCTCCTTGTAAGTGATTTGCCACCTTTTTTGTCTTTATCAATTGCATCATTATTTATCAATTGCATCATTATAGCTATAGCTAGGAAGTGTAACTTGTGGATTGTATGTCTCCATTCTTTATGCTTCAAAGTGATTTGCCACCTTTTTTATCTTTATCAGTTGCATCATCATGCTACCAAGGGTAACTTGTGGGCTTACCTAGATTGAGCAATTATAGCCGTGTTTTTGGTATCTATTTGGCATCATCATCCAACAAAATTATAATATCCATTGTGGTTAGAAGTCCTTCATTCACTTGATTAGAAATAGCCCTGTTGGTTGTTTTAAAAAATTTTTTTCACTAAATTCGTAAAAAGAATATGAGTTCGGCACCAAATTAAACTTTTCAATTTTTTCAACATTAGATACAGATTATTTCATATTATGTATTAGAAATCATTAAAGATTGAAAAATTTATTTCATATTATTTTGGAGGATATTCAATTTGAATTAGTTATTATTTAATAAAATTGAAATTGAATAAAATTGTAAAAAAAATAAATTAGTTTCCCTATTAAATTAAGCTTTTCAATTTTTTCCACTTGAGAAACTCTATATTAGGCACCTAAGAAAAGATTTAAAAAAAGGGAAATAAGTGTTCATCATTTTCTTATCTCTTATTATTTAATATTTAATTGTTTAAATCATTTTATGCATACCTTTACATTGGTAGTAATTTGGTAAAACTCATATTTAGGCATGCCTTTTTCTTTTTAGGGTTCTTCAATTTTTATTTGACATAGAAAAATACATAGAGATTCCAATTTTTTTAAATAGATATGTAAAATTGTTAGACAATGAGGAAAAGTTAAAAATAAAAGAGAAAAAAGAAAAGAAATATAATCTTTGATAAATTCAGAGCGGTTGATACAACCATGTTCTATTTTTATTGAGCAGAACTTTGGTAAACTCAGATTTACGTATCCATTTCCCTTTTGGTTTTACCATTTTTCCCTCAATCTTGACAGCATGGGCATGGGAAGAGAAGGACCCTGTTGGCATTGCAGGACTCAAAGTGAGTATTCTTTGAATATTTTTTATATACCAATTTGTTTAATAATTTTTTTCTAGCAGCTATGTCTTCTTTATGTACAATGAGTGTGAATATTTAATTCAATTTCGGAGTAAACCAATTAAAACGTTTGTAGTGCTATAGATATGTGGCACATATGGTGACCTTGATTGTTAGGGGATCGTAATTAAGATTTGAAATTGTGGAACTGTGCAGATTAGTGTGATAATCTACACCCTTAAAATACCTCTTTGAATAGTGATATGTCAATATTGTAGCCAATATATCATTTACCATAGAGGTTAACTAAATATCTTGGTTGACCCCTTTTAGTCTTCACTCATTTTTAATGGTAGAAACCGTTAGGACCTTTTTCCTATATCCTTTAATCCAAATATGCTAGCATGTATACTAAAAATAATTTACTTCAGCCTAAATTGAAAATAATTACAAGTCTATTACTTTCTTAATACTTTGATTTTGTAATTACTTGAAAATCCTATCTTCCTGCACTACAAGAAATATGCCCAATTATGACGGAATTTTTACACTACAATTCGTCGCAATTGGGCCAATTGCGACCGAAAAATATTCGACGTTTTTGCTCAAGTCGTAAGTTCAGATTTTCGTCACAAGTAACCATTTTGTCACAAGTATCAATTATGTCGCAGGTTCCAATTTTATCACATGTACATATTTCGTCATAACTAACCATTTCGTCATAAGTATTCATTTCATCCCGAAATTAAGAAAAACGTCATAAGTTAGGGAAGTGGAGCCCACCTTTGATAAAATAAAACATAAATTTACGACGCAACTATACGTCATAAATTAGTAACTTGCGACGGAATACACCGTCGTATGTTAGGAATTTGGACCTATTTACGATGGAATATGTGATGAACAAGCGTCATAAGTATGTATTTTCAGAAGGGCCAAAAACTGATATTTCAGTTTCCAGCCATTTTCGGCTTCCAATTTGAATTCTAAACGTGTATAATGCAATCACAAACTCGAAACTTTTTTTTGGGGTAAATGAAGATTAAAAAGAGAAGGATATACAAAGAGTCAAAATCTCTTGGAACAAACCACCAAAAGATAAGAAACGAAACACATCTAAAAGACTAGGCAATACAAAAACCAAAACAAAAAAGACTTAATTAACAAAAAAATACAATCTCCAAGAACATAAACATCACTCTGGAGATAGCCTAAACAAAGGAACAACCCAAACCAAGGACTCCAAATAGAGACTAGAAGCAAAGAAAATCCAATCAGAGAAATCCTTCAACCAAGCTAACACCGGATAAAACAACAACATCTCGAACTCCCTGAGACAAAAACTATCACCTGCATTCGAATGACACCAAATGCAACAAAGAACCTCATAAAAAACAGACTCCATTGGCTCATCCAAACCTCAAGAAACAGCCTCTCGCATCATTAAAATATCACACATTGTCACTTCCTCTTAGCCTACCCGAAGCAGATTCTTTAGGAAGCTCTTGGATTCCAACTGCACACCTAATCAAAGTGTAACTGATTAACACATACAAACAAGGATATTTTCATAGTCACCAAAGTCACCCCTCCATTTCCATAAGCATATCATAAAAAAACATTTTTGCTACATTATAGTATTCACCATAGATATACAACGGCTTAGACGCAAGCCTCACAAAAATATGCACCAATTTTCTAAGTTCGCATTTACCTCGCCTGTGGACTCACCTATCAGCACAATGGCGTCAGCAAAAGCATTTCACCAAGACATATTAGCTTGGGTATTACGAGTAATTAACTTCAAAAACCTATATATAACAACAGACTTAATATTGATCGCTGTTTAAGTCCTATCTTAACCGAAAAATAAAGAGTATCTCATATTGTGCTCTTAACACATTTCTGTATCCCCCGAATATATCTTGTATAATGCCTACATATAAATGAGAAACCCATTGAGCTTATAAACAACGTCATATATTTTTTACACTGTTATAATCCTTTTAAAGATATATGAACACCAAACGAATATATTTACGATGCTCTCAATATTCTTCATAAGACTACGAAGATGATGAATTTCCTTAGTTATTGTTCTACTGGGTATGAAATCAATTTGATTCGTTAAAACTTCTATGACCCTTCTAAGTCTCAATTCAATAACATGTTCCCAAAATTACATTTTATAACTAAGAAACTTAATACAATGGTACTTACTACGATTTTGAGCATCAACCTTGTTTCTATAAAAAGGTACCACAACAGTCAACCGCCGATCATTCGATATTTTAGCCATCCAAAATATAACATTAAAAAGATATGTCAACCATCGGATACTAGGTTCATTCAAATAGGGCCATACCTTAATCAGAATCTCATCCACACCGACTGCGTTAAACCTACCCATCATGCACAAGGCTGGTCTCATTTCATCATGACTTAGACCAATGTCCAGTCTCCATAATGTGATTCTTGTCTTGGTTCGATACAAATTCACGGACTCTGATTGTAGTAAATAACTTATTAAAATATCGACTCCACTTCACTTTAATATCATCATCATGCAATAAAGCATGGTCACCATCTTCCTTTATATATCAAACCGAACTTAAATCTTATCATCTCTTATGATACATTTTTGCAAGCTTAAAAATTTAATTCACCCACTCATTTGTGTTGATACGTGGATACTTCTGCATCCATTATTATCATCTTTGCTACATGTCGAATATAATAGACCATTATTGTCAACATTTCTTCTACACTCCCCCCATGCATGAAACAACTTTGAAGCAACTCCTGAAGTTCTTCGGCCTTGAACCCTTTCAATATTTTGTTAAAGTAATCTTGGCCCGACAATCCTCATATTGGAAACCAAATCACCACTTTCTAAGAGTCGATGTTGTAAAGCACATGCTTCTTTTGTAAAAACCTGAAATTCTAACTAAATCTAATATCAATATCTTGTATAAGTACATTACCAATTTGGGTGGCATGCCCCCCACATCTAAAAGTAATCATATTATCATCACTCTTTCAATAATAAGAATTCACAATCACTAAATCGTGCGCTCTCGCAAATTCTAAACGATATAATCCATTTTCATTAATAACACCAATATCAGAATACCATGAATGCCATGATAGTCATCCACTCGACCACCTATATGATCATTAAAGTTTACATTGATAAATAAAATTAGTCATTTCGGATACTCCGAACCAAATAATCCAAAAAGTGCCAAAACTCTATAAATTCAATATCACTAAACCTGACTTGAGGAACATATACATAGACCACTATTGACGGGGGAATTTGGTAACAACAAAGTTTGAGGTTTCTTGCTGGAATCAAGATCCGTGATGGTGGTTTTTCACCGGAAAAGAAAGCAGTGTGTGGTGGTTGTGTGTTAATTGGTGGATGAGTTTGATTAAGGTAAATGGTGGCTCCTTAACATCTCTCAACTTCTTACCCTGTCGATGTGCCTATGTACCCTTTATATAGGGATAAACCCTGACATAGTTATTGGGGAATAAGAAATCTAATGGGCTTAGACTTCTCATTCTTGGGCCTGGTAGAAGTCCCTCCAGAATACGTCTTCCGCTAGCTTTAGGATTGTCCAACTATGGGGTCCAACCGCGAATGCCCGAGGCTCACTCATAATCGTAGAACTTCACGAATAGTGCATCTCCCTGTGTAAGGATAAGACTCCACTAAAACTATCTCCCTTGATTTACGAACGTAGGTCTAGCCACGGTTTCACCCCAAATTTCAGACACGTCCCTGTCCCCCAAATTAGGATAACCCACCAGATAGCAGGGCAGATGATCGCAAGCTCTTGGGTGCAATGTGCAGGATGACTCTAAAGTTCTCCAACGATAACACCTGTTGAATATAAGAATAAAACTCCCAAAGAACATACCAATATTCACCCCGCATCCCCAACAAGGACATCGTTTTAATACAGAAGAATGCCTTCAATCATTAGGCATACCCATAGAGGTCTTCAAGCTTTTCACGAACATCTCACTCCTTGACCGACTCAAGAAGGGAATTCTTCAAAGAATACCTGCAATAAATATATTAGTAAAAATAATCAGTCATTGTTCCTTCAATGCTTGCACTTGTCCTAAATGAGATGAAGCACATAATGCCTGAGTAAATCCAAAGCCATGAATTCCTTTAGGCGAGGACGCGTCCTCCCCTTGTGAAATGCACACCCCTTCCCTATATTATTACTCATCCACGTGGACAATCAATCTCCTTCCCTTCACTTCCTTGAAGAGGCGTCTGATACCCTAGACACGTCCTCGATGCATTGAGATTTCCTCGACATCCGTTTGTATTGCAACCTTAATCTCAAAAATCTAGATTACATAGTCTATCCAATGTTGGACACAGTTCTACATATAGGGTGCGTCCTCTCTTCAGTGCGTTGCAGTCTAATCCTTCATTATTTTTCCCCAATTTGATATCAATTGACCCGTTCTTGACTGGAAATGATCCATAACCAAATTTTGGCTATAATAGCCACTTCAACTACTTTTTCCTTGAGGTCTGTAGATAACAATATACCTACACCATCCTGTGAATTAACTAACCCTGAATGACAAAGTTTAAACCTAATTTCCTCTTTAGTCTGGTCCTCTCCATTTAGTTTCTTGAATACAAGGCACATCCATTTTTCTTTATTCGCAATACATCGACCAATTCAATTTTTTTTTGAAAATGTTCCTACATTCAAACTAGCAAATCGTAACCCACCCCTTGTGTACGAATAAACACATACAAAAATCAAAAACCAATTGAAAGAGGGAAGCGGCACAATACCGTAGGAAACTGTTGAAGATCTTCCCTAAAAAGCTTATCCAATGAGAATTAATGGTGTGTTCTTCCGTTAGCCCGATCATTATCTTCTGATCGATTAATATATCTCTGGTACAGTTCGTGTACTAGATGTTAGACTTCCAATATAATTCTAGAGCGATAAAGTAAAATGAAAAAAAGGGAAAAAATTTATGTATGAAATAGATGTATATATGGTATGTATTTAGGATATTACTACTTCCCCAAAATTTTATTTGAAATATGGACAGTGGTTGATTTTTGTACATAAAGAATAAATAAGTATGATTGGATATTTGGTTGTTGGTGAATGTTGCAGGAGTAGAATTGGAAGCTTAGGAAAAAATGACTAATTGATCTAAATAATTTATGTAAATAAAAAATTATAAGAACCTTATCAAAAGCTGTAGGCCCTAACCAATTATAAGAACCTTATTACCAAAACCTTTCTACGGGGCCGGAAACTCCTTTAAAGATGAGTACAAGTGTGTTTTCCTTATATTAGACTATTGAACTTACTTGGGCGGATGAGCATATAATGCTGATAGACAAAACATGGCTATTTTTTATGGTGAATGGTCACATGCGAAATAAGTATAAAAGACAAATATACACCTTCAAAAAATCATGCACGAGCAACTTCAAAGTCCATTTATAGGAAATAATAGAGTTCCTTTAGGAAAGAAACTTATTAGTAGCTAATTTTGTCAAATTCACATCTATAAATGAGTATGAGAATTATAAAGTCTTGTGCTCAACCAAATTTTTCCTTAATTGGAACCACAACATATATAGGCAATGAATGATTTTGTTAATCAATAAACTTTATGCTAGTGAAACCAAAAAAAATAAACTAGCATCACATACAACATAAACAACCAACCTGTAACCTTCATTGAAGAGACCAGATGGTCAAAATATTCTTCAAATCATACCTCAAAATAGAACCAAACTTCAAAATATTGATATGCCTATAATAATGATATTGGAGCATACCTCGAAGTAGAATCGAACTTCAAAATATTCATACGTCTCCAATAATGATTGTGGAGGACAAGTGTATAAAATAATAATAGAGTTTATCTAGTCTCATAAAAGGTTTAAGTGACTTAATAGCTAAAAAGGTATAAAAATATAAATTCATGTTTTATATGTTTATAAAGAAAAACATATTTTTTCTATTTTTAATTTAAATATTAAAAAAATTTAAAACTTACCATTCAAAACTTTATTAAGTCACTAAACTTCAATTTACATTTAAAACAGACAATGTATTTAAAAGTAAGAACAAGTTAATGGAGGTAATCAGAGTAGTTGTACCTATGCTGCTAAGTGGCTAATAACTAAAAGCATGAATCTCAATTATAAAAAGTAGATTTTTTAACATCTCTTACCCCATTATTTCATGACCATGTTTAAAGTGTCCTAAAAAAATCTCTTATTTTTCACATATGATAAACAATATTTATTCAAAAAGAAATTTGCTTCTGTTTTGTGGTTGTCAATACTAAATCAATCATTTCTGATAGTGAATAGATTTAAAATATTTGTACATTGGAAGTATTCATTTTTTTTAAATGTTGGGGATGTTTTAAAAGAGTTTATACATTATAACATGATGATAAATGAGAAAGAATTATCTATATTAAGGTTAAGAAAGAGGGGAATGTAAAAAGATTGAAAAGTGAACATGAAACTGATGACTTATCTCATCTTCATACTATAAGAACCCATACAAGAGAATTAGTTAGAGGTTTGTAATGAATAGTGATGTTAAATAAATATTTGAGAATTTATTCATTTTCTAATTTCTAATATATGTTTAATTTTCGTTACTTGCAGTTCCTAGCTATCAATATGGATGGATTTTAAAAGGGCAAAGAATGAAAAAAAGGATACCAACAAGATGATTTTAGTATGATGAAAATCTCATCTACAAGAAAAATTGGATGATAGCTGCAAAGGAGACTCTTGTAGGAGCTATGCTACTTTATACCGAGCAAATACTCTTTTAGAAGTTGTTCTACTCTCATCTGAAAAATATTTGCAAACACATGAGATTTGAAAATTAAAAGCTTTACAATGAGGATAGATTGAAAGACGGCAAATTTTAGTATAATGATATTTTCTATTTATATGTTTAATTAACAACTTTAAAACTGGTGTTTGTGACTCCAGAAATGTGAAGGTACATGTAGCATAAAAAATTTAGAAGAAAATTTTCAAGAAACTCGTTACTTTGAAAAAAAACAAAAGGGAAGCAAGCATGTTAGTAAATGAACTGAATAAATTTTTATCATAACTTAACTTTGTAGACTCAAATATGTAGGTGCAAAAATAAAGCGCCTACAGTGAAATATGTGTTTGTAAAGAACGGGAGAAAATCAAAACAAATTCATCCAAGCTACTTGATTCTTTATTGAATCATACTGAGATACTAGTACCCAATGCCAGAGAGAACATGTCCTACAAAATAGCAACTGAACACCTAAAACTCGTAGAAATAGTCAACCACTAACTTTATTCACATTCAGCTCCCACTAAATCGCTAACCACGCCATGACCACGTCTAATCTTACCAGATGAGACAAACACATTAAAAGATAAACAAATGACATAGAAAATATAATAAACTAATTTTAGATTAGATTAATTACTAAAAAACTCCCCATCAATCTAAACTCGATTAAGCAGAACGTCTAACTCGAAGCAAGGACCTCATGTTTTCAAACTTAACAGCCGTGAGAGCTTTGGTAAAATGGTCAACACGCTGTTCTTCAAAGCTCACATGTTTCACAACAGTTTCCCCATTCTTAACACACTCCCGGAGAAAATGATAAAGTATGTCTATGTATTTACTTATGTTATGAAACATTAGATTCTTGGCCAGATCAATGGCCGATTTGTTATCAATGAATACAGTTACCGGACCAATACTGTAATTTGTAATCTGCGATAGTAACTTTCTCAATGACACAACTTGACAAGCAGCTCCTGTTGTTGCCATAAGCTCAGCCTCAAAGGAGGAGAGTGCCACACAACTTTTTTTTTGCGACGACCAAGTAGTTAGACTGTCATTAAGATAGAACACCATACCTCCGGTACTTTCCCTGTCCTCTAGGTGTCCTGCAAGGTCGTTATCCGAGTATCCAATTTCACTTCATTATTGTTATTTCTCGAGTACACCAGCCCAAATCCCATGTCCCCTTTACATATCAAAGAATACGCTTAACTGCTGCCAGATGCATCTTTGTGGGTTTTTCCATAAACCTACTTATGATGCCTACCGAGTAAGCTATGTCTGGCTTGGTATGAACTAGGTATCTTAGGCCTCTACTAGGCTTTTAAATTCAGTGGATTTCAGCGGTATACCACCCTCGTCTTTGTTTATAACTTCCTTGGGTGCATTGGAACTTTAGTCGAGTTATAATCCATCAACCCAGCTTTGATAAGAATTTTTTTCACAAATCCTGACTGCTTTAGTTGAATATAGCCTTCCCTTTGCTCAACTTCTATTCCTAGATAATAAGTTAACTTCCCCAAGTCTGTCATATCAAATTTCTTTGCCATCTATTTCTTGAACTCTGCAATATTCCTTTTGCCGCAAGAGCAAGAAGTAAGCGAATTATTTTGATTCGAGTAATTGGTGGAAACACCTCGTCATAATCTACGCCTTGTTTTTGTACATATCCCTTTGCAATGATTCTTGCCTTGGGTTTTATAATATTCCATCAGCATCTCATTTGATCTTGTAAATCCACTTTAAACCAATGGGTTTTCGACCTTATGGCAGTTCCGTTAATTCCCAAGTGTCATTTTTCTCAACAGCTTCCATCTCAACTTGAATTGCTTTCTTCCATTCACTATGTTTTTCCTCTTGAGTGTAGTTTGCTAATTCATCTACTCCCATCAAGTACAATTCTTCATCCTCTAATTCAGTAGGTTCAGTTTCAGCATAATTTTTAGAAAGAGACCTGAAATTTTGGGCCTCATCCTCGGATCCAGGACTCGTTAGAGATTCAGTGGTGCTTGGTGTATCCCCCTCTGGTTCACCTCTGTGAGTTTTATCAAAATTTCGATCAATTGTAGTTACACTGAACAGTTGGGTTTGATTTCCATTGGGGTTTGTTTTTGTGCCCCTACACCAGGATTTCTGTTCTTCAATTACCACGTCATGACTAACATAAATTCTTTCCGCCTTATGATCCTTGCCAAGATAAATAACCGTTTTACTTCTGTTATCGAGTTTTCTTAAATTCACTAGAGGTAGTCTCATATACGCCATACAACCGAACACTCACAAATGTTCCATATGTGGCTTTTTTCCAAGCCTCATATGGTACGATTCCTGTCACTACACGGGTGGGCAGTCTATTGATTAGATACGTGGAATGTCTAACAGCTTCCCCCCAAAAATAATTTGGCACATTTTATTCCTTTAAGAGACTTCGAGACATTTCCACTAGTGTTCTGTTGCGTCTTTCAACCACCCCATTTTGTTGAGGTGAGTAAGAAGCCGAGTAATGTCGTACAATGCCAGATTCTTCACAGTATCGGGAAAATTCCTTGAATGTGAATTCGCCACCATTGTCCGTCCTGAGTGTTATGATCTTTCTGTCTGGACTGTTTTGAAACAGGGCACAGAAGCCTTTAATAGCACTGAGAGCTTCGCTCTTATCCTTCAAGAGGTAATTCCACATAACACGAGTATAGTCATCAATCAACACAAATATATATTTGTTACCTCGAGGAGTAATGGGTGTTATAGGACCGCAGAGGTCACCATGAATTTTTTCGAGGGCCTTTGTTGCAGAAAAATTAGTTTTGCCAGGAAAAGCTTGTCTGGTTTTCTTTGACATTAGTACACCCGCTTCATTGCCTTATAGTTGACATGACCCAATAGAGAATGCCATAACTTGTTGTCATTCACGCAGCTGACCATTAAGCACTCAGATTCATCGCTATATATAATCAATTTGTACAGCCTATTTATCGACCGCTTTACTTTAATCAGAAGCTCCTCCTTCGCATCACGAACCCAAAGATGTTCTCCGTTGAGGACAATTTTATCCCAACTTTTCAAAAGTTGTTTAAGACTGATTATATTACTTCATAGAGACAGAATATAGTACACCTCCTGGAGCTTCCTAGTTTCCTTGTTCTTGTATCTTAATACAATCGAACCCTTACCCTTTATCTGCATTATCGAACAATCCCCAAATCTAACCTGACCTGCCACATTCTTGTCGAATTTGTTGAATTTAGAGCGTTGTCCAGTCATATGATTGTTGGCCCTGTTATCCAAGTAGCAGAGATTGGATTCCAACTGCTTCACTTCACCATTTTGACTTAATTTTGGCACGACTTGTGTTTCATTAATCAGCATATTAACCTTTTCATTTTTCTCATGTTGTATCACAAATAATGCAAGTTCCTCATATGAGATTTGCGCTATCTGAGCTTCCTCCTTTGCCTCCCTATTACGTCTCGGTTTCTTTCACTCTGCAACATAGTTACCGTATGCACTATAATTAAAGCATCGAATCTTGCCATTGTCTCGCACTTCCAGAAAGACCTCCTTACCTCGATACCCCTGATTTGAAATATCATGCCCTCCTTTCTGTGATAGCCTCTTCCACTCTTCGCTCGTAAGCAAAAGCTTGATTTCCTCCTTTTTCTTTTCGAGCCATTGTTCCTTAGTGAGAAGTAATTGATTTTCCTCTTACTTCACTCTGGCCCTTAAGTCTCTCTTCAGTGAGGTTTGAGAGAGCATACCGCCTCCTCAACTGACATAGTATCGAGATCTCCAAATTTTATGATGATAGAGTCAATTTGTAGAAACTTTGAAGGGACTGCACAGAGAATCTTTTTGACTACGTAACTATATACAATCTCCTCACCCAATGCTCAAATTTTAGTGACCAACCCATTCAGTTTCATGCTAAAATAGTCGACTGTCTCATTGTCTTTCATTGTCATGGACTCGAACTCCACCTTGAGTGTTTAAACCTTGGTTGTTTTCACCTCTTTTAGCCCCTTGACATAAGACCTTGATGGCCTCACAAGCTTCCTTAGTTGTTCCCTTATTAGCAAGGGAAAGAAGCACGTCTTTGGGAATTCCCTAGTAGATTGTATCCAGTGCAATCTTGTCTGTCTTGTCATCGACTTCCGTTGTCTTTGGATCCTTTGGTGACCCGGCCTCCCAAACTCCATGAGCCGGCATATAGACCTTCATTTTGATGGCTCATACTGTGTAGTTTGCAAGTGTTAACATAGGATAACTCAAACTCGTAAAACAATGTTTACGGAAATATCGTAAACAATAATAACATGAAAAAATGACTATGGAGTGGATCATACACTCATTCAAAACTCAACTCTTGATATTAATATTCATTTTGATGTCATATCAAACTAGATATCAATACGAACTTTGATGCTGACAACCTATCCGTGCTAAAATATGGAAGTCAACATCAATCATCTGCATTAATACCACCTTTGATATTTAACAATAACTTAAATAGCAACATCAATCAGCAACTGAATTAAAATTGTATTTACCTTTATTCAAAACCAAAACAGTTGATAAATCATTTTTCTATGATTATCAAAATCATTTAATAATTTAGATTGGAATTCTCGAACGACGGTGTATTGTCGCCGATATCGGCCTAAAGGTATTATATCCTGTATAAAACCTAAATCTCTGCTGGACCGCCGCCACGGCCTCTTACGCAATTTGTGATCATCTAATCTTAAATTTTTTTATTGAAAGGGGTCATAAAACTCGACACTCTTATAAAATTTTATTCGCCCATTCACTTGGGCAGAAAACACAAAACAACGTCATCTTTCTCAAAATCCAAAACTTTTATAAATCTGATAGTTGGATAAGTAAAACACTTGACTATTCTGAACATAAAATAGCAGATAAATACTTGCATAAAGGGAATCATTTATTTCATCGATATGTAAAATATTTATCTATTCAGAACTGAGAATATGGAAAGCAATACTTGCATAATAGGATCAAAAATATATATCACTTGAACAATAAGTGATGATAGAGATATTTTCATAATAAGATTCAAAATAAATATCACTTGAACAATAAGTGATGATAGGGATACATGCCTTTGGGTTTTTAGCAGTTAGTCACACTCGTAGAAATGCAATTATCTCAGTCTGTCATCTCAAGGCTCCACCGTCTTTTACTTCGCTAAATTCTGATTTGTTGCTCATGCAATGTTTCAACCCAATATCATTTTACCGTCTGAGCGATAATTACTCGACGAACGGCGCGTCAAAATCCTATCGTCTACCCATACGATAGCCCATACATAATTACCACAGTCAACAGAGGAATATTTACCACGTACACATGTAATTCACAGAGCACATAAGCACATAACTCATGTATCACATAATTTATATCACACATGCCTCGATTCCTCAAAACATTTAACTCAATACGTTTAAAACTAAAATCGGGTCAAAAATATGACCTTTCAATCAATACGCGACTCAGAATCAATTTATAAAACAAGCGACCTTTCGAAACAAAAGGATTTGGGTCTCGAAAGTATTTTTATTGAAAGCAGAATATTTTTCTGAGTCTATTTTCTACGAATAAAGTACGGAAATATAAATCAATTAATAATAATATTATTTGATTTTTTAAATACCAAAACATAATTTTTAATAGCTTAAAAGTATTTTTTAGGAATTATATAAATTAATTATAAATAATTTACATTTTATTTAACTACTTATAAATAAAATTAATTGATTAAATAATTTAATCAATTAATTAAATCCATAAATAATTAATTAAATAAATTATAAATAATCAAATCAAATTGGATTTTTGAAAATAATTAAAGAGAATAATTTTTGGAATAAAAAAATAATAATTTAGGTATTTATTAAATAATTAACCAAATTAAATTTTGAAATAAAAAAAATCAGTTTTAGAAATAAAAACTGAATTTTGAATTATTTTTAATAGGGTAAATCGAGAAACAGTTTTTGATTTCGAAATTGGATAAAATAAGATAAAAATTGTGTTGCAATTAACCCAAACGGGTCATAACCGAGTCACCCAACCCGTCCGGGTTGGGATGAACTCCTGTGACCCCTGCCGAGATTCCAGCGACGGAGTTCACTGCCGGCCGCCTCCGTTCAGACCAAAACAGCCGGTTTTCTCAATCTTTTCGCATCAAAATCAATCATAACTGATCGAGAAACACAAGGGGAACAACAACATCGTAAATCATCATCCAAATCATCGGAATCGGTGATCACCCACTTAACGTCGGCAACACATTCCGGTGAACATCGAAATCATCAGTTTCTTAACCAACCTCGACGTTCGATACGTCAAAATGAAGCCTACAATTCGTACAATCTATCCATAAAATCAGAATATACAAACAATCATTGATAAACCCAAAAAATCGAATAAAACCAATTGATTAATATGTCTAACTCGACCTATACGAATCTGTACTATAATCTCAATGATATTGATATAAATCGATTGCATACATCAGGAACCCTAAAATTTTGAATTGAAAAATTACCAATCGTCGAAACGATTTAATGGTAGATTAAGGAAGAGAAGAACGAGGGCTTCAAATCGGCTATTGGAGCATCAAAATCTGATACCAGAATCATCTTCAACTTTCCAGTAGGACTTTCAATTATATTTCTTGAAATTTTTAACAAAAGTAAATAAAATAAACAAAATTTTGTAGCTATTTATATTAATCAGAATATTATACCCCAAAAATTAATTAAGGGTGTTTTTATCCCCTAACTAATGTAATTAGGCTCAAAAATAATATTTACGGGGAATAATTTTAAAAATGATAAAATACAAAATTTATTATCAAAATTCCCCAAAAATTGAGAATAATGAAAAATGCAGAAATATTAGGTATTTGAAATACGCATAATTTTATAAAAATAAAAACATAAATTTTGTGGGCTTTGACGTCCCGGTGGGGGCCCGGTTTGTTTATTTTTGAGAAATAGAACCGCTTCCTAATTTTAAAACAAATCCCGAAAAACACATAAAATATATTCAAACACACATAAAACGAGATAAAATGAATACCTCGATAAAGAAGAAAATAAACACGCATCCCAATTGCATACAATCCCATATAAATACCTTTTAAACACGTAACGAGTATCTCGTTGGATCATATCAGATCCAAAAATAGATTACTTAGCCACTAAGTAACTATAAAAATGATATAATTAAGTATCAGATTTGGATATAATGTAATAATATCCCATCTTTCGATATTATGGGTTTTGTTGTTTATCAAAACGATTATTGTATCGAAAATTTTGTGCCGGGACGCGTATGGGTCAAACCGTAATCCGGATCGAAAAAGTTAAAACACGGAAAATGTTCAGAATATCCAGATTAGGTTTGGAAGGAGTTTTCAGAAGAGTTTCGGGTTGTAAAAATGCAAAACGGAGGAAGTTAAACGATTCTCGGCTTTATAAAATAGTTTTGTAATTATTCAGAAAATAATTAATAAATCCATAAATCATTATAATATCATATAACAGTCCAAAATTAACAAAAACTATCACCATTATCTATATTTTATTCTGCACATATAAAAATTAGAATACTCAAAGAATATCATATATAAACATCCAAAACATCAACTCCAATTACCAGATAATTCACCAAAAATCACATAATAATCACATAATTAACTTCAAATAATAATATTAATAATATCTGAAAATATGGGATATTACACATATGAGTAGACATACACATATATTTATAATAATATCTAAATAAGAGTAATGATTATTCTTATATAAATAATATTAATTAAGCTTCAAAATAATTTTTTTATATGATAGTATATATGTGCTCTTTATATAAAAAGAAAAGGATGAAGGGAAATGACAAGAACCCCAACTAGCCTCCCTTTTTCTCTCTTCCAAATATAAACACATATACATAGATTTTTGGGCAAATTGAGGTATGATCGTTGTTGAACTTTGCCGGCTTGTGACAGATTTTTCTGTCGCTGCAGTATCCTAGAAATTAATTTGCGGTAGCCCAACACAACATAGGTGGGGCGAGTTTATCTTCAAGAACATTCATGTCATTTATAAGATTCTTATATAATATTAAACCTACAATATAGATACCCTTTATTTGTTGTTATTGTTAAATATTATTATTTCTGACTATCGAATTCGTTTGACCTTCGTGATTTATTTTGTTAATTGATTTTAATTACCTTTCTTAAATTATGATTTATATTGAATATAATTGCCCTAACGCCTAATTCAAGATTGTTAATGAAATGATCTTTATTTCTAGTGGTTAACCTTTTGATGGTATTGTACCCACCATTAATTGGGCCACTTATCGATTTCCACAGCCTATTAATATTTCGGGTATATCTGGCAAGTTCGGTAGGGATTCTAGTTTTTCTCGATGATAGAAATCGATGAGACTGTTGTTAACGGTTAAGGGTCCAGGGTCGGTGATACATTATAACCTAAATGTTGTTAATCAAGGATAAAGACGATACTATAACAACTTATGTTATGTGCATAGAGAAAGATATAGTGGCAAGGGCTGCAATTCTTGCAGTTATAGTGTACACTTTATTTGATGTTTATTTATTAAAGGCCTATAATGCTAAGTTTTTATGAAAGATGCTTGATTAGACACATAATACTGTCTCGCGAGGTCTAAAAAAGGATACTGTGTATAAGTTCCTTGACTTGAAGCTTGTAGACTCTAAGTCCATGACTGAGCAGGTGAATGAATTTTAAATGATTATACATACTTTAAAGGAGTTCGATATGGATCTTCCTAAAAAGTTTTAGGTGATTTATGTGATTATAAAACTTCTAAAGTCGTGGGAAGGGTTCTCTCTTTTCATGATAAAACCAGAAAGGAGAGATTACTTGGACTAATCTGATGTTGGATATCTGTATGCAAGAGCAGCACAAGTCTAAACAGGGTCATGTGATGTCGGTTATAAGAGGGAGTGTGAAGATAAACATCGTGATAGCTCATCAAAAATGAACGCTAGCTAGTAAGAAAAGTAACAGTAACTCTGAAAATGAAAAAAACAAGGCTAAAACCAAAGATAAAAAAACCATGTTAGTCGTGTGGACATATAGGTCATTGGAGTAAAGATTATTTTTAAAAAACTGATGTAGTGGCTCAGGAAAATACCTGTGATTAGGACTAGAACCATTGTTGTGCCTCTAGCTAATATGGTTATTTTTGAAGCACATGCTTCTGTAATCAATTAAGGGTAAGTTACCTATAAAACTATACTATTATTTATTTATCTTCTGAATGAGTGGTTGATTGATACTCTAGCTAATGTGCACATTTGTGCTGACAAAACTCTATTTGTATCTTATCAACTGGATCATGAAAGGACAGTGACAAAACCATGCTAGTGACTATGGGAATGTTAGAAATAAGAAACATGCACTTGAAGTTCGCTTATAGGTGTGTTCGATCCCTGATTAGAGTCCATCATATTCCTAACATTCGTAGAAATATTATTAGTGGATCTTGTTTAGTTAAGGACAATTTTGTGAAGTGTAATAAAGTAGTTATCACTCATATCGGTTGTTTTATTTTTATTAATGTTGAACCTGTGATTGATGGTTTGGTTAATGAAATTATTGCTTCTTCTGTTAATTGTGTTGAATCATCTAATTTTTGGCACTCTCGTCTTGGTCATTTAATTTCTGGTTCTCTAATGACTATGATGAATTTAGAGTTGATTCCAAAACATGGCAATTAGTAACAAATCTAGGTGTCCACTTCTAAAATCAATAAGAAAATCACTTCATAATGTTGTAATCAATTCTAAACTATTAGATTTAGTTCATAGTGAATTTAATTACTTGTTTACTAAAGACAATAAAAGATATTTTATTACCTTTATTGATGATTGTAGTAGATACTATTATTTTTATTTACTTAGAAATAAGGATGAAGAACTTGATAAGTTCATTATGTATGAAAGTCAGTCCTTTTTATCATCTAAAAAGCTTCACTCTATATTTCTTGTAGTGAACAGAATAGAATATCCTAATTCATTTTTTTTAAAAGGAAACTAGAATAAAAGAATTTAAATACTTAAACTACATAGTACCCAACAATTAGTTATATCATTATATCATATAATAAAACTTTAAAACTTTTGACTTTTCTTTATCCTCGAAATAGATTCTTGCCATGAGTATTTATAGGTGGAGATAAATACAAAATACAGATGTAAAAGATTACTAATGAGATGAGGTATTATTCAAATAAAGTTATAATGAAATTTTAAATCAAACCTCAACATGAGAGGCAATATAAATTTTTAAGGATGAAGTGATCTAACTAGACTTTTATGTTTTATTAAGTCATGTAGGTGATTGATTATTTGGTGCTCAAGAATTGGCATAATTATTTGGTAGTGACATCATTGATGAGTGTCATACATATTTGTTTTTATCCAACTTTGTCTAATATGTGTAATTACTGTATCAAAATTCATAATAACATTAAACCACAAAAATTATAGTAAAATGTCACAAAAATTGACCACCAAATACTTTATTTAGAAAATTGAAGAACATTTTACTAATAACATCTTACATTATACTTTCCATTGGACTTTTTCTAGTATGGAGGGGCATGTGATAGATTGACTTAATTTCTAGAAATCTGGTATGCCCATATGCCCAGACAAGCAATTAATTGGTTCCTTAATGATCTACTTGGATTCAACTAAATAACATTAGATAATCATTTGTAAAAGAATAAAGAAATATTTGGTTTTTAATATTAATACTTAAATAAATATCAATTTTTTTTAGTTCATAAGATTGAAATATATATAGATATTTCACTTTTATGTTTCATTTTTAATATTTTTGTAGGATTTTGAATTGGTTTAGTTTTAGATATTTTTATATCTACAACAGTATGGAAAAGATATGGGTGGAGAAAGATTTAAACTTGATATGGTATGCCCTTTTCCTCCCAAATGTACAAATTCAGTATTTCGAATGTATAAGATGACCACATAACATTGCATTACATAGTATTTATGTATAAAATAAAAATATGGCCTTATCTAACAAAGTATCAAGGAGATATTGTTGGATTTATTTGTTTAATCTAAACTGTTTTTGAATAAAATGTTTTTATTAGAATTTGTTGCAGTTGTAGTATGTGGCTGAGTCTACATAGGTGATGAGAGTTTTAGGATATAGTGGAATAAGTGGTAGCGTTTGAAGTAGTCCAGGATAGCAGTTAGTTTGTTCCTGTTTTATTGGCACCACCTCTGCTGTGTATGCCTTATTTTTATGTATGTATTGGTTACTGTTTTGATTAATAGGAAGTACTCCTTTCTCTCATAAACATATCTATACACTCACACACGGTTTTATATCAACAATCTGGTATCAGAGCACCCAGGTTTTGGATGCCAAAGTGTATGCCCAAGTGTACTAAAAACGCATCAATGGAGGCACCTAAGATAAAAGATGGGTCTGTAGGATTGAACTACCCCATGCTGGCGAAGAACAATTACACGACGTGGTCCCTGAAGATGAAAGTCTTCAGGAAGACGCAAGGTGTATGGGATGCTGTGGAGAACAGTGACCCAAAGGCTGTGATCGAGAAGAGGACCGATCAAATAGCTTTAGCTTCTATATTCCAAGGCGTACCGGAGGATATGCTACTGTCTATATTTGAGAAGGAATCCGCCAGGAAAGCATGAGAGGCACTGAAGGTGATGTGTATAGGAGCAGAAAGGGTGAAGACTGCAAAGGTGCATACATTACGAGCGGAGTTCGAGTCCATGAGTATGAAGGAGTCCGACCAACTTGATGATTTTTGCATGAAATTAACTGGTATTATGACAAATATCAGAATTCTGGGAGAGACAATAGAAGAAACAAGCATCGTGAAAAAGATTTTACGTGTAGTACCAGAAAAGTATCTCCAAATTGCTTCAACAATTGAACAATTTGGAGATCTGGACAAGATGAGTGTGGAGGAAGTGGTAGGATGTCTCAAAGCCCATGAAGAACGCATGAAGGGGCAGGCAAATGACAACTCGGGAGGTCAACTACTTCTTACATAAGAGGAATGGTCCAGACGACATAAAACCGGTCAGACCACACCCCAAACTCAGAAATACAGGGGAGGTGGGACAGTATCGTGGTCGAGGAAGAGCTGGTTTTCGTTCAAACGGAGCTGGGTGAGGCCAATGTAATGAGAGCAACCGTAACAGCGGGACTCAAGACAAGAGCCGTGTGAAGTGTGTCAACTGTAGTGGGTATGGCCATTACGCAGCTGAGTACCGGAAACCAAAACATGGAAAGGAGCGTGATAAAGAAAAGCCACAGGAATCAAACTTGACAGCAGACGATAGATGATGAACCAACTTTACTGCCCTCAGAGTCTGGAGGTAAAGAGTCCAACATTGTGTTATTGAATGAAGAAAGTGTAATATCGGCACTGACGTCAAATTCTGAAGGTATTGCAAATTCGAAGCTGTGGTACTTAGATTGCGGGGCTAGTAACCATATGACTGGCCAGCATTCAAAGTTTATAAAGTTGGACACTAGTGTGACTGGCAAGGTAAAGTTTGGAGACACTACAAGAAAAATGTTTATAGACATCGGTTTTGGCCGATGTCTATGTTGTTTAGTAACCGATGTTGATGTCGGTGATGTCTATTCTAGACATCGGCCATAACCCATGTCTTTACTCGCTTAGACATCGTTTCTGGAAAACTACCTGATGTCCATGCATTATTTTTTTACAAAAAATGTTAGAAATAAATAATTTAATAAATAAATTACACCTATTACAACAGATTAAACATATAATGAGCTATGTTTTTTTCCACATAGACATCGATTTTTTTCATAAAGGTGATGTAAAATCAGATATTAAACATCGATTTATTTAGTAAAATGTGATGTCTTTATTGGCACTTAGACATCAATTTCATCCCAATTAAGGTGATGTCTATATTTCTTTTAGACTTGAACATGTCAGTCTTTGACATCAGTTTTTTAGGAAAAAATGATGTACATCAACTTCTTTGACATCAGTTTTTCTTCACTAAAAGTGATGTACAATTGCCTTTGAGACATCAGTATTTATATATTAAAGGTGATGTACAATTATTTTTTTGACATCAGTATTTATTCATTAAAATGGATGTCCAATCAATTTTTTGACATCAATATTTATTCATTAAAAGTATTTAAACAATGAACTAACTAAACACTTATATTCATCAACATAAATATCAAGATCTAGTTTTATTACAGAATCATTCAAAATCAAACTAAGAGTTATTGACCTTAAGCTACAATAGAAGGAATGGCGCTGTCTTAAGCTACAATTTGAGGTTATCAGATCATATACGAGGCTGAACTCCTGATGCTATAGAAGACCATTCTATAAATTTTTGTCTACCCCTAGCTTTTATTCCCTCTTCGAACATTTCCAATTTTTGACAGCCTCCCCGATCTCCTTTGGAGTCTTTACCTTGATCTTGCTCGACAAGGTTCGGCATGTCAAATCCACCAGACTCCTTATTTTCAAGTAGTTTACCGCCTGAAATCACCAAAGATGAAAATTTAGCCATAATGTACACTCTGTTATATTTGGTTCCTCATATATCTAGGCCAGTCTTAAGTAAAGTCTGGTACTAAGGTACAAGCTTTCAATTGATAATCAAATATTCTAAAACAATCACAAATAAATGACAAAATCATGAATCGTCTATCCATCAAACTCTTTTAGACCACAAAAGTATTATACTAGATGTGCAACTAAAACTCACATGTGCTAGTTAGCTTCAGCAAAATGCCCCAGGTCAGAGATGTGAAACTATATGCACTCATACAATTCTTGGCAGCCTTATTCTGTTAGGTAAGCCTGATATGACAAATGTGGCCCTCTGCTACTGCTACTAAAGGAAAAAGTGAAGCAGTGTGATACCACTCATTTTCAAAAATATCTTTATGAGATTGATTCTAGTCTATCACTCTTCCTCACTAATCACTGAGATACCTAAGCTCAATGTAACCAAACCATCACACCCTGCTCGATATTCACACCAATCAGTATTCAGTGCTACCTCCATTTCTCTAAGAATGTCCTCATTTCATGTTATTTCCTTCTTTATTTGGCCACACCATATCACCAAGCTACACACGATAGGGGCATGATTGCCTCATCAGGCAGGAAAAACAAGATGCAAATTGAAGAAAGTACAAGAGATGATTTAAAACAAAAATAATGAACTGTCCATGTTTTACTCTAATCTAATGATAGACACGCAGTAAAAGTCACTGAAAGAAATTCTTTTCCCTTTTCTTTCTCGCTTTGTTCCTCTTCTTTCATAATGTTTCTCAAATTAAAGTGTATTACCTGTGTCCTAAAAATTAAAATACAGGGAGTTGCTACATAAGACAAATTTACTGATAGGTTATCTCAAAAATTGTACAGTGATCCTAGTATTTGTAACATGAAATATGAAGCAAGTCAAACAACAGTCAGCATTTCTGCTAGGCAAAAAAAAGTCAGCATTTCTTATCAAATTCATATACTAATTGTCAACAATCTCACTAGTGTTAAATATGGTAGGTTTAAAATCAGAATAAACCCGTAGATACAGAGATATGAAACATTCCGGAATTAGCGAAGAGGCAACGGATGTAAAAATATGTGACATACCTGGGAGGGCTGCGTACATTCCTCATAAACTGCAAATGGCTGACTTTTAGGATGTTTAAAAGCTACGTTCCGATTTGCTTGATAGTTAGTGTAAGAACCTTGAGGTTAAGAACCTTACACAAGTAGGCAACAGCCTGTAAATTTCTATAAACTGTTGTCCATGCAATAACAGGCGCAGATCAAATCTAGCAAAAATAAGTACCGACCTGCTCAGTCAGGCAAAATTACAGCAAAGATAAGATTGAATTAAAAAAACAAAAAGGTATACTCATAATATTCTAGGTATTTCAGAAATATTTATCGATCCCAGTGAGTATATAGCAGCAAATGTCGGTAAGACCTACAACCAGGAAGTCGATACAAAATACATAAAACTCGAAAACTTTAATAATATCTATACATAGATTGCTCCAACTTAATCTGCTTATAATTCCAATTACTCGACAAACTTATAGTACCTTAATGAATTTCTGGCCATTTTAGTGGTAAACATATTTGAGCTCTTTGTCATCTAAAGCATTAGTACCACAAGCTCCAATACCGAGAGCATATAAAGTAACATCTCTAATCAAAAAGATAATTCTAATTAAACAACAAAAATGCTCAATTACGATAATAATACATGTAGATATAAAAAAAATGGATTTACCTCTCATCATAAGTGAACAATCTCTGTAATTGATCACAAACAAATCAAGAATTATATTGAATTGTAAGTGTTTAATTTAACACTTACCACAAAGAGTATGAGTGCAAAAGATTTTTTTTTTGAATTATTATATTAAATAACTCTAGTCCTTACCACAAAGAGTGTCCAATTATCAGCTTTGAAAGGCCTGTGAAACCACATTCTATACAAAAATATGTTGATTAAGCTTCAACTCCAAACTTAGAAAAGTTAAATTGAAGTTGTCACTGAACCTCAGTCTGTATTATACTTGTCAGAAATATTCCAGAGTGGAAACAACAGTGTGCATAACTAAGAGATCAAAGATTTGTCACTCATAATATTGTTGAAGAACTACTGCACTTACACGTGATTCAAACTAACAGATGATGTTTTCAAACCCTTTGTTCGATAAGGATTTAAATTTACTCGGAGAAACACCAGATCTGAAGTAAATGATGTTATATATCTGCAGTCATGTTACATATTTGTTAGATTTAGAAAAACATAAATTCAAATTAAAGTTAGGATACCTATTGGCTTATAACCAAGGTATGCAAAGCTTCGGCCTCAGGTGAGGTATTTAAATTTTTGCAATTGACCGTTTCTATACACACAAGGTATTTATAATTTTAAAAAATTATGCTTCTTGATAACTGGCCCTGTATGATATAACTAGGATCTCTAAATATAGAGAAGGCAGGAAACACAGTCCTTGAATAAATTAAATTTCCTGGATAAATTGGTCTTTTAATTTTGGATCAACTGCTTTTGATCACAACACTCATGTTCTTGGCTACATTATAGCTTTATACTCTATAAGATAATTTTAGTTGAGTGTATAAAAAATGGCAGCATCAGACACAATTAGTAATCATACTTCACAAATGTTAAGCTATAAGTTAAATGATAATAAAACACAAACAAAACAAAAACAAAAATCAAATATAAACATCTGTGACCTATTCAAATACTAATTAGTGCTTACTCTGTGTGAAAAACGCAGGACATAACAGACTTTGAAATCGATAGCCCCGGACAGAGATAGAGCACATATTCAAAATCGATCACGAATCAGCATCAGCTTATAGCTAAAGAAGACTTGGATAATTGCGACACAACAATCATTAACAAAATTCACGCAATTACATCACTAACTAATTAGCTTAGGTAACTGAAACAATTGTAATACAAGTTTAAATTACATTACATACAATCAATAATCTTCATATTCAATTGTCAGCAGGTTCAAGATATATAAAAACCCATAAAACACACTATAGATACAATTAATATAAAATCTACAGATCTAATCCAGGTAAGGTGTTAAAAGATCAGAACTTTTTATATAAAAGCATCAAACCAAGCATAAAAGAACACACAACTACAAAACAATTACTGAGAGAGAGAGAGATAATACATCGATGATTGTTGCTCAAGGTGGGAAGCCAAGAGTTCTTCTTGAGTTTGAGTAGTAACTTTGAGATACAATGATAACCCGACCACGAGGCAGTATAGAAAAGTAGAAGTATATAAATTAAGTTATGGGTTTTAATATTGTATTCTTTTCTGGAATCATGTACCAAGTAGCATTAGGAACAAATAGATCATTACTCAAGCATGAAGTGCAATTAGGGTTTAGAATTGAAATATCCCCAATTTAAAATTAAATGAAACTAAGAATTCGAGTTTTGTAGCTCACTTATATACCAATTCGAGTTTTATATCTTCGAACAAATTGAATAGACTTCCACTAGAATGAATCGGTTTATCGATAGTAGAACTTCGGACAAATTAAATCAAGTTGAACATCTGGGGGAACTTCTGAACCTTCCGTGAATGATTTAAGACTTTAGGTGGAGGGTGGAGGGTGGAGGGTGGAGGGAGGAGGGAGGGAGAGAGGGAGAGGGAGAGAGAGAGGTCGGGGTGGGGGTGAGACGAGAGAGAGAGAGTGAAAGTTTAATTATTAACTTAGTTTCTGAAAATGGGGGGAAGAATTGGTAAATGAGGGGGAACCTGAAAAAAATTTCGCTAAGGGGGAATAAAATTGAAAGAGCGCGCCCTGATTTTTTTTTTGGTAATTTTAGACAACAGTTATTAAATAACCGATGTCTTCAATTAACATAGATATCAGAAAAACACGGGATGATGTTATTGGTTCTTTTAAAATCAGTGGCAACATCAACTGATATCTAATGTATGATGTCTATTCAACTTTTTCTTGTAGTGAGATGGGTCGACAGTGGATATAGAAGGAAAAGGGTCGATTGCTTTTGAATGCAAGAATGGAGAAGAGGGGTTGTTACATGAGGTGTATTTCATTCCCACTTTGCTTAATAATATAATAAGTCTTGGACAGTTATCTGAAACAGGGAATAAGGTAATATTACAAGGAGAGCATTTGTGGGTTTATGAGCCAGGCGGGAGGTTACTCTTGAAGGTGAAACGATCATCAAACAGATTATATAAGGTGATGCTAGAAGATAAGACACTTATGTGTATGTTGTCTAAAGCAGAAGCAGAGACGTGGAAGTGGCATTCTAGGCTTGGACATGCAAATTTCTAAGCAATGAAACTTTTGTCAACCTAGGAGATGGCGTACGGGATGCCAAAACTGGTGCAACCAAAGGAGACATGTAAATGATGTCTGTTATCTAAACCGACGCATAACCCACTCCCTTCTCAATCGAGTTTTTCAGCAAAAGAGAGATTGGATCTCATCTACGCGAACTTGTGTGGACCAATCACACCACCCACACCGGATGGAAACAGGTATTTCTTCTTGCTGGTTGATGATTACAGTAGAGCAATGTGGGTCTATTTACTAAAATCCAAAGATGAGGCTTTGTGTGCATTTGCTAAGTTTAAGTCGCTCGTTGAAAATGAGGCTAACAAGACTATTAAAGTGTTAAGAACTGATTGTTAGTGTAGGTGCCCTGGAGGCAATACATTATTCTTTTATAATCTTTATATCAGTTGATCATTCAATAAATGTATTTATTATGACCTTAATTACTACGATATTTTGTTAGTATAATAAATGTCCTTAGAATCATGATACAAATTGTATAGTTTAAGTACATGACTTGAACTTGAGATTATATAATATATCATATTCTTAAAGGGCCCTAGTCGAGTATTATTATATAGGACAATAATAATACATAGATAGACTAGTATGTTGTTTGACAAGATAACCACATATCATTGGTTATAAGTATGAGGATACTAAAGTCAATACATAGGTACATGTGAGAGTACATGGTACTGGACAGACCCACAGTGAGATTCTTCATGTTTAATAAAGTCATAAGAAAGACTCACAGTGATAATGGTGTAACGATCCTTTGACTTGAAATCATTATATTTCTATACGAGGATTAATATACTTTGACTACATTAAAAGTTACTTTTGATCGAGTGATGATAAAAGTGAAAATCGGGTATATCATGAGTCGTATGAGAAATATGAATGATAGATAAAGGATTTAACCCTCCTATAATTAGGAGAGATATTATTGGCCTCTTGATTGAGTGAGATTATAAAAGCATGGCCATGCTCAAATAATGATTTGTCTCGATAATCTACTCATGGATCAAGTAAACCCGGATTAAATGTTGAAGAGGATGACTAAATACATGCCTCGAGTTTAATCTATAATATGTATGGTTAAAGGGATTATATTACACGAAAAACATTAATCACGAAAGGTTTTATCTAATCACAATTTAATTATTGTCTAATTGGGTTACAATGATGTATTACTAGATACCGCTCATTGTTTATAATTTTATTAGAAAATAAAATTATTGCCAATTAAATAATAGCCTATAGGGTCGCACAAATAGAGCACTTAATGGAATAGTTAATTTAAATTATGGATTAAAATTAATTGATGATTATTTGAATTTTATTATAATTAAGTAAGACTTAATTGAGATAATATAAATTTGAATTAAAAGGAATGTTTTTTGCCCATAATAATTAAGTATGACTTAGTTATTAATTAAATAATAGAGATTCATTTTTATTATTTAATCCAATATCTACTAGGGTTGGGCTTTGCTATTATGGGCCTTTTTAATCAGCCATTATAAATACATAATGATAGGTTAAAGAGGCTTGTACGTTTTTGAGAAAACCCTAGCAGCAAAGAGAGGCAGAGGCAATTCGGATCGTCAAGAAGGAGGCTAGTACATCCATTCCGTAGTCAAGTTCGTGAGACGTTCTTTAAGGTGCTCGTGTGGATACCATAGAGGTGTTTCTCCGAGAGGTAGACACAAAGCGTGATAGCTAGGATCTCCGTTGAGTTTGTGAAAGTTAAGCTCTTGAAAGGTATGATTCGTTATCTCCATAATCTGCCCATAATTATACATGGATCCTGTTTTTGGGTTTTGAAATTTTTGTTTTATTTACATTTATCCGCTGCATTTTATGCCTTCGAAACCCAACAATGGTATCAGAGCTACGTGTATAAGGGGCTGATTTGGTTACGTGTTTACTGTATTTTTACAAGTATGCGTGTGTGATGGGTCTGCCATGATAAAAGTTATGTTATATGAGTCTGCCATGATAACAGTTATGTTATATGAATGATATGATGAATCTGTTAATGATCTATATGATGATACTAGTATGTTTAAGACATGCCATAACTCATATGTATGCGATCTCTTAAAATATGTATACTGATACATGTTTTTGGTAACTGGGATATGGATCGTGTGTATACTGATACATGCTTCTGGAATAGTATTCTAATACATGTTTCGCTAGTATTCTGATACTTGATTTTGCAAAAATTTCCGCCATCGGGGGGCTCGCTGCTTAGGGTTTCGTTTTTAATTTGTGCTTATGACATATGCTTTACTTATTTATTATTCTTGATTGGATCATGATAAGTGATAAATAGTATGTCATCTTTATATGATCTATCATGTTCTTTAATGGTTACTTGAGCATGGTGCATAGTTATGGCCCTAAGACCTTAGTTTTAATGGTTTATTCTTTTGGTTTGTAATAAATACGACTTGCATGTCATTTTCTATTTGTAGTTGTTTTATCTCGAATGTAACTCGAGTTCTTTTGTAAGTTCATTAGTATAATTCTTAATGTAACATCCAAGAAGGACAAGGGAAAGATGAGGCATCCTATGGAGGCCAAGGAGATAATGGAAGTAATAGAGAAGACATATGTAATAGTTATTTTTACACCATAGACTGACCTTGATCTTTTCATTAGCCTGAAAAGATCACATAGGATTGGGCCATAACTATTGCACGTTTACTTTACGCATTTTTCATATGATGTATAAATAGTATGTGTAGAGTAGAAAATGCATGTTTTAATTAGATTAATGATGCATGTATGTATTAGATACATCACCCATGTCATGCCTTTAAATAAGAAAAAATCTGTAACGACTAAAGATTTAAAATTAACAAACGATCATGAGATTCTTGTGTTTATGAAACACGGAATAAAATACGAATTTTCTTTATTTCTGACATGGGGCGATTTTGTCAACAACGGGTTCATAGAACTTGTAAGGCTGTGGGTTTTAAGTGAGACCGATGTGACTCCTCCACTACCTGGAAATCAAACCATTAACGAGTATTGATTTGAAGTATTTTATTCAAGGAAAAATTGGGAATCTCTTTATGATGGGATCATGATCGTTCTAAATTAAAAATCCCTAAGTAAAAATATTAAGTTTTAATCAGATGCTTTCCAATGAATGAACACTCATTAAATCCTAGATCGATAAGGGGAAGGGCTGTCAGTGGCAGGGGACTCCTATCTATCATGGTGAAATGCGACGAATATAAACGGTTATATTTGGACGTTGTATCATTGGGTCTAACTTAACTGAGTCATCATAATAAGGTGAATATAAACGGTTATATTCAACTATTATGAACTTTGAAGCATAGAGTTTGGTTAAAAATCTATTAGATAGATAAGATCAATTGTTGTTCACCAAATTATCCAAGAATTATATATGATATAATTGACAATTGTTGTCTACCTAAATAATCATGTTTTAAGGATACCGGTGGTTGACTTAGAACATGACGAAATATGGATCTTGGCTCACTAGAAAGATTTATGGGATATACTTTCCGAATTAATAGTTAGGGCTATTAATTTGATAAAAAAAATAGTGGGAGATATATTATGAATATATCATAATCATATGAACATAAAATTTTAACTCAGACAATCTAATGTTTATTTTGCACTTTTATTATTGTAGATACTGAGTATTGGCAAACAACACAAACACAATATCCGTATGTTCAGTCCTTGAGAAAGACAAGCTGACAGGAGGAAATAACTTCCTAGACTGGTAGAGGAATTTGAGGATTGTCCTCAGGCAGGAGTGCAAGCTTCATGTCATTGATATTCCTCCTCCAGGCCCCCTTCCTGAGGGTGCCACTGCTGATGAATGAGCAGCACGCACAAGGGATGAGAATGATGCAAATGATGTTGCATGTCTTATGTTGGCAACTACGAGTGCTGAGCTTCAAAGACAGCATATGCATATGGATGCATATACTATCAATGAGCACTTGCAAAGCATGTTTGCAAGCCAAACTCATCAAGAAAGGTTCAACACGAGTAAGTCACTTTTTAATTGCAAACAAGGGTCGAGTGAACCAGTTGGCCCACATGTTCTAAAGATGATTGGTTATATTGACTACCTTGAAACTTTGGGTTTCCTGATTGGTCCAGAAACTGGTATTGACCTAATCATGAATTCTTTGAACAACAAATTCACTCAGTTTTTTGTGAACTACAATATGAATGAATTTGACAAAACACCTATTGAATTGTTGCATATGTTGAGAAATATGAGACCAACATAAAGACAGCTGAACCTGCTCCCATACTGATGGTGGGATATAAAGGTAAGGCAAAGGGAAGGGTAAATGGAAGGGTAAGAAGAAGATTGGATCTGATTCTACACCCAAGCCAAAGTCAGGTCCCAAACAGGCTTTAAAGCCTAAAGGTGGTGTGGCCAAGGGTGAATGTCACTACTGTAAGACAGATGGTCACTGGAAGAGAAACTGTCCAATTTACTTGGAGGATCTGAAGAAAAAGAAAGCAGTTCAGATTTCTGGATCAGGTATTTATGTTATAGAAGTCAATTTGTCTATTTCTACATCTTGGGTATTTGATACTGGATGTGCTTCTCACATTTGTATAAATGTACAGGGCCTGCAGAGAAGTAGAACTTTGGCTAAGGGAGAAGTGGACCTAAGAGTAGGCAATGGAGCAAAAGTTGCTGCTTTAGCTATAGGGACTTATTATTTATCTATGCCCTCTGGGCTTGTTTGAGAACTAGAAGACTGTTTTTACGTGCCTGCGATTCGCAGAAACATTATTTCTATTTCTTGTTTGGACAAGAAAGGTTTTTTGTTTACAATAAAGAACAACAGTTGCTCTTTTGCTTTGAATGATTTAACCTATAGTGTTGCGCATTTATTTAATGGTTTATATGTTCTTGATTTAGATAACCCTGTCTGTAATATAGAAAACAAATGACTTAAAATGAATAACTCAAATCAAACATACCTCTGGCATTATCGTCTAGGCCACATAAATGAGAAACGCATATCCAAATTACATAAGGATGGATACTTGGATAAGTTTGATTTTGAATCATACCAAGAATGCGAATCTTGTTTGCTTGGTAAGATGACTAAAGCCCTTTTCACTGGTAAGGGTCAAAGGGCCACTAAACGTCTGGAGCTAATACATAGTGATGTATGTGGCCCAATGCGTGTAAT
Source organism: Apium graveolens (assembly GCF_009905375.1). Taxonomy (NCBI): domain Eukaryota; kingdom Viridiplantae; phylum Streptophyta; class Magnoliopsida; order Apiales; family Apiaceae; genus Apium; species Apium graveolens. The sequence continues at coordinate 293,657,100 of NC_133652.1, read as the reverse complement.
GGCTAGAGGAGGCTACTACTACTTCATAACATTTACTGATGATTTCAGTAGATATGGATATGTATATCTTATGAAAAACAAATCCGATTCTTTTGAAAAATTTAAAGAATACAAGGTTGAAGTAGAAAAGCAAATTGGTGGAGATGCAAGTATTAAGATCTTACGATCCGATCGCGGGGGTGAATACTTAAGCACCGAATTTAGAGAGTATTTGAAAGAGTGTGGTATTGTATCACAACTCACTCCGCCAGGAACACCTCAATGGAATGGAGTTTCAGAGAGGAGGAATCACACCTTGTTGGACATGGTGCGATTGATGATGAGTCATGCAGATCTTCCAATTAGTTTCTGGGGTTACGCTCTAGAAACAGCGGCTTTCACACTTAACCGTGTTCCTACTAAAAAGGTTCAAAAGACTCCATATGAGATATGGAAGGAGAAATGGTCAGGCATGAACTTTATGAAAGTTTGAGGATGTAAGGCGTTTGTGAAACGTCAAGAATCTGACAAGCTTGGACCTAAATCCGAAGAGTGCATTTTTGTAGGATACCCTAATGAAACAAAGGCATATTATTTTTATAGTCCTTCTGAGAAGAAAGTGTTTATTGCTCGAGATGCTGTCTTCATGGAAAGAGATTTTGTTTCCAAAAGAAACAGTGGGAGAACTATAGATCTCGATGAAGATCGAGAACCGCAAAATAGCATTGAACCTGAAGTGGAACAAGAGCAGAATAATGATAATGCTCAACAAACACAGGTTGTTCATAGATCTGGTAGATTTCTCCATGAGCCAGATAGATATGGATTTCTCATGACTCAGTGTGGTGATTTGATGCTCATAGATGAAGATGAGCTTCTCACATACCAAGATGCTATGAACAGTCCAGACTCTAAGAGATGGCTTGAAGCCATGAAATCCGAGATAGATTCCATGTATGAAAACCAAGTATGGACTTTGGTTGATCCACCTGAAGGGGTAAAACCTATAGGGTGCAAATGGGTTTTTAAGAAGAAAAAAGGCATGGATGGAAATGTTCAAACCTATAAAGCTAGGTTGGTTGCAAAAGGTTTCAAACAAATTCATGGTATTGACTATGATGAAACTTTCTCACAAGTGGATATGGTCAAGTCTATAAGGATTTTACTTGCCATTGCAGCATTCCATGATTAGGAAATCTGGCAAATGGATATCAAAATAGCCTTCCTTAATGGAAGCCTTGAAGAGGATGTATACATGACACAACCTGAGGGTTTTTTCAATCCTAGGAATGCTGGCAAGGTATGTAAATTGCGTCGATCCATTTATGGATTGAAGCAATCCTCTAGGAGATGGAATATCCGTTTTGATGAAATAGTCACAGAGTATGGCTTTGTTCAAAATGAAGATGAACCGTGTGTTTACAAGAAGGTTAGTGGGAGCTATGTGGCATTCATAGTACTATATGTTGATGATATACTACTAATGGGGAATGACATACCTTCTCTAAAGGCTGTTAAGACTTGGTTAGGGAGCAATTTCTCCATTAAAGAATGAGGAGAGGCATCCTACATTCTAGGAATGAGGATCTATAGAGAAAGATCTAGAAGGATGATCGGTCTAAGTCAGAGCACATACAATGATAAGGTTTTGCATCGTTTTGGAATGCAAAAGGGGATATGTCCCCGTGTCTCAAGGGATAACGATCTCCAAGGACCAGTGTCCGAAATCATTGGATGAGAAGACCACATGAATAAAGTTCCTTATGCTTCAGCAATTGGATCTATCATGTATGTAATGGTATGTACTCGCCCAGATGTCTCGTATGCTTTGAGCATGACGAGCAAATACCAGTCTAATCCGGGTGAAGGTCACTGGACGGAAGTTAAGAATATTCTTAAGTACCTGAAAAGAACTAAAGATTTATTCTTGGTGTATGAAGGAGAAGAGAAACTCGTTGTAAGAGGTTACACTGATGGAAGTTTCCAAACAGACAGAGATGATACTGTATCACAGTCTGGTTTTGTGTTTTGTCTAAACGGAGGTGCTGTACGCTGGAAGAGTTCAAAGCAAGAAACAGTAGATAATTCTACAATGGAGGCTGAGTACATTGCAGCTTGTGAAGCAGCTAAGGAGGCTGTTTGGATTCGAAAGTTCATTTCTGATTTGGGAGTGGTTCCATCGATCGCAGATCCCATTGATCTATACTGCGATAATAATGGAGCCATTACACAGGCTAAAGAACATAGATCACACTCCCGGGCTAAACATATACTCTGGAGATTTCACTTTATTCGAGAGATTAATGAAAGAGGTGATATACATATATGTAAAGTGCACACAAATGATAACATTGCAGACCCACTGACCAAAGGCTTGTTGCAGCAGAAGCACGATGGTCACACTAGTTCCATTGGTATTAGATATATGGGTGATTGGCTCTAGTGCAAGTGGGAGATTGTTAGTGTAGGTGCCCTGCAGGCAATAAATTATTCTTTTATAATCTTTATGTCAGTTGATCATTCAATAAATGTATTTATTATGACCTTAATTACTGTGATATTTTGTTAGCATAATAAATGTCCTTAGAATCATGATACAAATTGTATAGTTTAAGTACATGACTTGAACTTGAGATTATATAATATATCATATTCTTAAAGGTCCCTAGTCGAGTATTATTATATAGGACAATAATAATACATAGATAGACTAGTAAGTTTTTTGACAAGATAACCACATCTCATTGGTTATAAGTATGGGGATACTAAAGTCAACGCATAGGTACATGTGAGAGTACATGGTACTGGAAAGACCCACAGTGAGATTCTTCATGTTTAATAAAGTTATAAGAAAGACTCACAGTGATAATGGTGTAACGATCTTTTGACTTGAAATCATTATATTTCTATACGAGGATTAATATACTTTGACTACATTAAAAGTTACTTTTGATCGAGTGATGATAAAAGTGGACATCGGGTATATCATGAGTCGTATGAGAAATATGAATGATAGATAAAGGATTTAACCCTCCTATAATTAGGAGAGATATTATTGGCTTCTTGATTGAGTGAGATTATAAAAGCATGGCCATGCTCGAATAATGATTTGTCTCGATAATCTACTCATGGATCAAGTAAACCCGGATTAAATGTTGAAGAGGATGACTAAATATATGCCTCGAGTTTAATCTATAATATGTATGGTTAAAGGGATTATATTACACGAAAAACATTAATCACGAAAGGTTTTATCTAATCACGATTTAATTATTGTTTAATTGGGTAACAATGATGTATTACTAGATACCGCTCATTGTTTATAATTTTATTAGAGAATAAAATTATTGCCAATTAAATAATAGCCTATAGGGTCGCACAAATAAAGCACTTAATGGAATAGTTAATTTAAATTATGGATTAAAATTAATTGATAATTATTTTAATTTTATTATAATTAAGTAAGACTTAATTGAGATAATATAAATTTGAATTTAAAGGAATGTTTTTTGCCCATAATAATTAAGTATGATTTAGTTATTAATTAAATAATAGAAATTCGTTTTTATTATTTAATCCAATACCTACTAGGGCTGGGCTTTGCTATTATGGGCCTTTTTAATCAGCCATTATAAATACATAATGATAGGTTAAAGAGGCTTGTACGTTTTTGAGAAAACCCTAGCAGCAAAGAGAGGCAGAGGCAATTCAGATCGTCAAGAAGGAGGCTAGTACATCCATTCCGTAGTCAAGTTCGTGAGACGTTCTTGAAGGTACTCGTGTGGATACCATAGAGGTGTTTCTCCGAGAGGTAGACACAAAGCGTGATAGCTAGGATCTCCGTTAAGTTCGTGAAAGTTAAGCTCTTGAAAGGTATGATTCGTTATCTCCATAATCTGCCCATAATTATACATGGATCCTGTTTTTGGGTTTCGAAACTTTTTGTTTTATTTACGTTTATCCGCTGCGTTTTATGCCTTCGAAACCCAACACTGATCGGGGTGGTGAGTTAACCTCAAAAGATTTTGAGGACTTTTGTAATGGTGTAGGTATAGTGAGACATCTAACAGCACCATATTGCGCACAGCAAAATGGTGTCATACAACGGCGAAATCGCACCATAGTTGCAATGACAAGGAGTCTGTTGAAAGACAAGGAGATGCCTCAAATATATTGGGGAGAGGCAGTTATACATGCGGTTTATATCTTGAATAGACTGCCTACACGAGCACTGGATGGCGAAACTCCATATGAAGCCTGGACAGGCAAGAAACCTCACTTGGATCATATTGGTGTGTTTGGCTGTGTTGCTCATATGAAGATCCCAAAGGTGCATACTCGAAAACTTGATGATCAGAACAAGATGGTGGTTTATCTAGGAAAGGAGACCAGCACAAAGGCGCATCGCCTGTACGATCCAAAAAATTGACAGCTTCATGTAAGTAGAGATGTAAAATTTGAATAAAATAGGGCTTGGCACTGGGTGACAAATACGGGAGGAAAAGGCGAAACACAAAACTCGTTTGTAGTTGTTGGTGCTCAAGCTACACAGTATAACCAATAAGAGATGGGTGAATCCAGTGTGGTGACACCCATGCAAACAAATGAATCGACAGACACTGAAAGTGAAGGTAGCTGGACTCCAGGGTCAACCACGGCTGATTATACCTCTAGTGTAGCAACAGGGACTACAACAGGCACTGTATCGAGCGAGAGTAGTCAGCCACATAAGTTCAAACTTCTGGCAGATATATATATAATGAAACAGATGAAATAGAGCTGATGGATGAGTTGATGTACGATGGTGTTGATGAACCAGCTACGTATAAACAAGCAGAGAACGATAAAGCTTGGAAAGCGGCAATGCAGGCTGAAATAGACGCCATAGAAAAAAACAAGACATGGATTCTAACAGAATTACCAGAAGGGAGGAAATTAATACAACTAAAGTGGGTATACAAGCTGAAAAAGGACACAGAAGGCAATGTAGTAAAATACAAGGCTCGATTAGTTGTAAAAGGGTACGTTTAGAAAAAAGGTATTGATTTTGAGGAGGTTTTTTCACCGGTCACCAGGCTAGAAACAATACGGTTGTTATTGGCTTTAGCAGCAAAGCAAGGTTGGGAGGTCCATCACATGGACTTAAAGTCCGCATTTTTAAATGGAGAACTACTCGAGGAAGTATATGTAGTTCAACCAGAAGGTTTTTATGAAAGAAAAGAAGGAGAAAATGGTTTACAAGCTTAAAAAGGCTTTATGTGGGTTACGTCAGGCGCCACGTGCCTGGTATACAAGGTTGAACACGTATTTGAAGGAGTTCGGTTTTTCAAAATGCTCTTACGAGCATGCTATATATACCGGATGCGAAGGAGATGAGTCCTTGATAATTGGGGTCTATGTGGATGATTTAATTATAACAGGGACAAGTATTGAAAGCATCAACCGGTTCAAGAAGCAGATGAACAGCGAGTTTGAGATGACAAACTTGGGTAAGCTATCTTACTATCTCGGTATAGAGGTAAACCAAGGAAGGGAGTTCACTCATCTAAGGCAAACTGCATACGCCAAGAAGATGCTTGAAAAGGCTGGTATGCGAGACTGCAAGTCAGTTAGGTATCTCATGGAAACAAAAATCATGCTGCATAAGGATGAAACTGGTACGCCTGTGGATGCAATACTGTTCAGGAGTATAATTAGAGGCTTGTGATACCTGGTGCACACTCGCCCAGATCTCGCGTATTCGGTTGGAGTTGTAAGTCGTTATATGGAAAAACCGACTATCCTATATTTTAATGTTGTGAAAAGGATTTTAAGATATGATCAGGGTACACTCGAGTGTGGTTTGACATATGCACAAGGCATGAGAAATTACATATTAGTTGGTTATGCATATCACGACTTAGATGGTAGCTTGGATGATAGACGTAGCACTGGAGGAATGACATTTTACTTAAATGAGAATCTCATAACTTGGGTGTCTCAAAAGCAAAGATGTATGGCGTTATCCTCGTGTGAAGCTAAGTTTATGGCAGCTACGACAGCTACATGTCAGGGCATATGGTTGAAGAACTTGTTGAGGTAGATAATAGATGTGTGCTCTGGGCCAGTTACTATATATGTGGATAACAAGTCAGCAATAGATTTAACGAAGAATCCGGTCTTTCATTGCAGAAGCAAGCACATAGATGTGCGATATCACTTCATACGAGATTGTGTGGAACGTGGAGAGATTTTTATGAAGTACATACACACTAACGATCAGAAGGCTGATATTCTGACAAAGCCAATGTCATCTGCAAAGTTCGAGGAAATGCGTAGGTTGCTGGGTGTGAAGAACCTTGGCAAAACAGTTTAGATCAAGGGAGAGATTGTTGGATTTATTTGTTTAATCTAAACTATTTTTAAATAAAATGTTTTTATTAGAATTGGTTGCAGTTGTAGTATGTGGCTGAGTCCACGTAGGTGATGAGAGTTTTTAGGATGTAGTGGAATTAGTGGTAGCGTTTGAAGTAGTCCAGGATAGCAATTAGTTTGTTCCTGTTTTATTGGCACCACCTCTTCTGTGTATGCCTTATTTTTATGTATGTATTGGTTACTGTTTTGATTAATGAGAAGTACTCCATTCTCTCACAAACAAATCTATACACTCACACACGATTTCATATCAAAAGAAATCAACTATAAATAATTTTTTAACACTGTAAGAGTCAATCTTTCAAGGAGGACAAACAAGGCTCACTTTTAAGAAAAGATTCAAGAGTTAAAATTCTTGATAATAACTATACTAATTTATTACAACACTATGTATATATTAACATGATTTACTTAAAGTTATTATTGTTTTCTTTCTTCACATTCATTGGTGTAATAGTGATTTGGGATTTGGGTCTTAATTTGGCAGCATCAACTCTGTAAGAAGTGGCTAGCAACCATTGGGGCTAATCATTTCCCCTTTGTCCTTCAAGCCTCATGTGTCATAATCTTCAAAACCTATTAGTAGGATCCAATTTCATGAGCATGGCTGGTTTGTTGTAACAAAGGTGGAAAACACTTGTCCAATTAAATTTGGGATGTAACCGTTACCAAAAAAAATATTTAATATTTTTCATCAATTTATTAAATTGTAAAAAATACCTATCATATACTGCCAATCCTTAATATTGTGGAGCATTTTCTTCATTGTTTTCACTGCAAATACAAACACAAATATATTATGTAAAGATTTTGGAATAAAATATTCACCATTATATTAAAAAGATAAGAAATAGAGGTTAATATTGAAGAAGAAGGTTATCAACTAATTTTTTCTATCCACCTACCAAAAAGTCAATCCAAAATTAATAGACCGATAATGTAATTTGGTTCAAAGAACAAACATTAATATAATTAATAATTTTTCTAATACTTAATTTGATTTTTTCTATCTCTTGGCTTGTAATTAATTGGTAAAAATGTGGTAGAATGAAAGAAAAAAATCAAGAATAACATTTTTTGTGAGAACAATCACATCCACTTTCTTTATGTCCATTGTCCATTACAAATAATAACTACCAAATAATTGTATCTAAATTGTCCGATCTCCTTTTTATTGTCCATTATAAACTAACAACTACCAAATAATTCTATCCAAATTGTCAGATCTCCTTTTTATTTGGGGAGGACCTACGAGGACACAGAGAATCTCTTTTAAATCAACTGTTCTCTAGGAATTTAAAAAATATCAACACATGATACTTGTATGGGTTAAAAAAGATAAGTAGACCAAAAATACAACATATCAAATCTTAAAGGTAGGTTAAAAACAAAAAAAATGGAAATCAATAATAAAAAAATAAAATATATGGAGATATAATGTACTCACTCACAAAAATACACATGGGCACCTGTGTGTATATGTATGATGGCATCCGAATTAGGAAATTCATGTAACTTACACATGTGTCTTCTTCAATATAGTGAAATAAACCTTCTAATTTTAAAAGACAAAAGGGGTGGCTTTAGCCTTTTCCCTATCTTCAATACTCATATAACATTTATTTTAGATATCATAAAATTATAAGACCACATAAGGGAGATGTTGTAAACACATGACTAGTGATGTATGGTTATAAACTAAATAATGAAGATTCTAGAATGTACTAGTAGGGGAGGTTTTGTTTTAATATAATTTACATACAAGTTTCTAGAATGGACTATAAATACTAATTCATCTTATTATCTTGAGGGGCTGCTACCCAAAATGCCTTTTTTCTAGGACTCTTGTTTGTCTTCCGGCTGGTTCTTCCCTTAAAGTGTATATTTCTTTGGCTCATTATTGTTATGATTTTTTTAAATGAACTATACGAAGACTTGTTGATCTCTTAATCATTGCGAATCATACTGAATAAATCAAAACACAGTAAATGTTTCTTTTCTCATTCAATTTGATCTATAAATGATATAAGATATATGTTAAAAATTATCTATAAATTTACAAAAACAAACATTCTTTTAGTTTCTTAAATGTATAAGATATCTCTTACAAACAACTAAGAAATTTCTTAAGAACTCTTTGTTTATAGTTTGTCAATAACTTCTATTTGAAATATTAAAATTTATTTTCGACTAATATGATTTCAGCTCTGTATTAAGAACTCTGTAGTACCGAAACTAAACCTCACATACTTTTGTATAAGTAAATCTCGAGAAGTTTAAGAAACGAAAAACAATTTTTATTGATGTCTAATTTTCTACTAATACATTCTAACGTAAAATTATACAATAGAAAACTACTAATAAAATAGAAACTACTACTCTTGAAAATAGTCCAGGTCTCCTACTTCCTAAAAAATCTCCTATCAATGCTGTAACAACAAACGACTAAGTCATACAGCCTTATATATGCTTCGCCATCGGTATTTCTTAAAAATAAATACGCTTAGATTAAGACAACTACCAATATACTATCCCCTAATCTAAGCCACTATCTGCAGATTCTTCATGCCCAAGATATCACACATTTTCTGAAATTTAAAAGTAGATAATGCCTTGGTAAGAACGTCTGCCCGCTGCTCTTCTGCACGCACATATTTTATTTCAATCTCACCTTGTTCCACACACTCACGAATAAAGTGATATCTTATATTGATATGTTTACTCCTCCCATGAAATACCCGATTTTTAGCAAGATTTATTGCAGACCTGTTGTCTACATATATCACCACTGGTTGCTGCTTCATATCCGTTATTTTGCTCAGTAAATTCTTCAGCCAAACCCCTTGACAAGTTGCCGCTGTTGCCGCCATAAACTCAACCTTACATGAGGATAAAGCTACATACCTCTGCTTTTGTGAAACCCACGTAATGAGGCTTTCATCTAAATAAAAGGCCATGCCACCAGTGCTACGTATATCCTCTATATTTCCTACGAGATCACTATCAGAATAGCCTGATAGTAGAAAATTTCTGGTTCCCTTTGCATATACCAGTCCAAACTCCATGGTTCCTTTAATGTATCACAAAATTCATGTAACAACACCTAGATGAAGCTCTGTAGGACATTCCATGTAGCGACTAAAAATGCCAACTACATAGGCAATGTCAGGTCACATGTGCACCAAATACCTCAGCCCTCCGACCGTGCTCTTGTATTGAGTTGGGTTAATAGTCTTTCCATTGGGTATTTGGCCAGATTACAGCACACATACTAGCCTTCTCAAGTAATTTCCGAGCGTATGCAGTTTGTTTGAGCTCAATATATTATCCTTTCTAATTAACTTTGATACCCAAATAATGAGATAACTTACCCAAATCACTTATGTTAAACTCCTTGTTCATTTGCTTCTTAAACCTTTCAATTAATGAAACATTCATTCCCAGTGATCAGTAAATCATTCGACATAAACGCCAATAATTAACACCTCATCTCCTTCTCTTTTGGTGCACACAACATGCTCATAGGGACATTTTTCAAACCCCAGGCTTACGAGATACTTATCGAGTCGATCATACCATGCATGTGGTGCCTGACGTAATCCGTAAAGAGCCTTCACCAATTTGTAAACCAAATGTTCTCTGTTTTTCTTTACGAATCCTTCAGGTTGAGACACAAAAACTGTCTCTTGCAATTCTCCATTTAGAAAGGCAGATTCAACGTCTCAGTGGTGAACTTCCCACTCGTTCTTGGCTGACAAATCTAGTAATAATCTGAGTATCTCAAGGCGTGTTACTGGCGCAAAGACCTCGTTATAGTCGATTCCTTGTTTCTGCACATATTCCTTCACCACGAGCCTGTCTTTATGCATAATAATATTCTTATTCGTGTCCCTTTTTAGCTTGAATACCCCTTTCCAACCCATAGGTTTATGTCCAGACAGCAACTCCACCAGATTCGAAGTCTTATTTCTTTCAATGGAGTCTATTTTTTCTTTCATGGACTTGTTTCCGGGCATCATCAACAGCTGCTTCTTTATAGTTTGAAGGTTCATCTATCCCTTCCAATATTAGCTCACTCTCAGCTTCAACCTCCTCTATTTCATTATAAATATCGCTAAGCAACCGGAAATTTCTGGGTTCACTGCTAGTACCACTTGTATTACTTCCCTGAGGACTACTCTCCCCCATTTCTGAACTTGCATCTGCCAAGGAATTAGAACTGAAACTCCCTACATTTCCTGTTGTACCTGCATTCATATTTTCCCCTTTACTGAATTCAGTTAAGCCCGTGTTCAGGACATCAAAATTATCTCGAACGCTTTGACTCTGGCTTATCTGCATTTGCTCACCCCAATTCCAGGCTTTTTTTTCTTCAAAGATTACATCTTTGCTGATATGCATAGCCCTAGACACTGGATCAAATAATCTATACCCTTTTGTTTCCCGGTTCTCTACCCAGATGAACAACGATTTTGTTTCTATCACTGAGTTTAGTTGTTTGCATATATGGCAATTTCATGTGTGTAACACAACCAAAGACTTTAACATATCTAATATCTGGCTTATCCCCCCGTCCAAGCTTTATACGGTGTCTACCCTAAGAGTGCACGGGTGGGTAAGCGATTTAAAATGTACACTGAGTGTCTTGCAGCTTCTCCCCATAATTCACTATGGTATTTTCATGGATTTAAGAAAGCTTCTGGCCATTTACACGACCGTCCTATTTCTACGCTCTACCACTCCATTTTGTTGAGGAGCGTAGGGCGTAGTATATTGTCTATAAATCCCCGCATCTTCACAGAATTTCTTGAACTCATTAGACAAAAACTCTCCACCTCTATCCGTACGAAGTGTTTTGATTCTTTTCTCTGAATCCTTTTCTACCACATTTTTGAATTTCTTGAAGGCATCTGGTGCTTTATTCTTAGTTTTCAGCATGTAATTTTTCTGCTGAAGTCATCAACCAACAATAAGAAGTATCTATTACCTCCCTTTGTTTCAGGCGAAATTGACCCACAAAGGTCACCGTGAATTAATTCAAAAACCTCTTTAGAATGAAATTCAGCTTGGTGAGGAACAGACATCCTGGTCTATTTTGCCATTAAGCATCCGGTACACACCTCATTAAGCATTCACAAAGTTCATAGCCTAGAAGTTAACATGGCCAAGACGAGAGTGCCATAGCCATGTGGACTCTTTTCGGCTTGTCATCAAGCACATTGGACCTGCAGATTTAATAACGAGTCTGTACAGCGTATTTTCTTAGCGCTTAACTTTCATAATCAAACGACCACTGACATCATAAACCCATAAAAACATATTCTTGAGTACTACTTTATTTCCGCACTCTGATAACTGACCCAGTGATATGATATTATTGCTTAAATCAGGAATAAAATATACCTATTTGAAGATTAATTCCTCCCCATTATTACACTAAAATGCAACCGAGCCATTTCCGTTTATATCTACTATTGAACCATCTCTAAATCTTACTCGTCCTGTCACTGTTCTCGTCCAAAGTTTTGAATTTTGATCAATAACCCATCATGTGATTGCTAGCTCCATTGTCCAAGTAACAAATGTCAGAATTCCCCCAGTTTAACACCACTCAGATTCAATGAAGGTGTTACTTTTCCTTCGTTCAACAAGAGTTTTTCGTTGTCTTTATTTTCTGTAACACTTTGTACCATCAACAGAGCAGGCACATCGTTCTGTACCTGGGTGAGATTAACTTCTGATTTTTGCTCCTTCTCACGTTCACGCTTGGGCTTACGGCATTCTATAGCGAAATTTCCATATACACCATAATTGAAACACCGAACTTTGCTTCTGTCACGTCTTGGGTATGATCCACTACCTTGACTCTTTGTGCCCAGAGACGGTTCTCATTTGCCTGATTTCTTTAACACGCATCCCTCGTGAGCAGTAGTTGTCCTTCGTTGTCCTTCCATTTTCCTCCATTCCTCTTCAATTAATTGTAATTGACCACCACTGGATTCACTTTGCCCACGCATCCTCTCCTTATGTGCCTTGAGGGATCCCACTGCCTCCTGAATAGTCATGGTGTCAAAGTTCCCAAACTCCTCTATCGTTGACATAATTTGTAAAATTTTTGATGGAACAGCTCTGAATAACTTCTTCATAACGTATCCTACATCCACTATTTCTCCAAGAATACGTATGTTCGTCACCATATCGTTTAGCTTAATGCAAAAGTCATCAATCAGTTCCAGTTTCTTTCATGCTCAGGAATTCAAATTCAGCCTTCAGTGTCTGTATCCTACCATTCTTAACCCGATAAACGCCTAAACACATGGTTCTCACATCCTCTCAGGCTTCTTTGGTCATCTCCTTATGAGCAATTATCAACAAGATGTCCTCAGGGATTCCCTGATATATTGCAGTCACTGCCTTCTTGTTTGTCTTGTCCTCAATGGCGCCTTTCAGATATGTAGGCTTGATTGCTAGCCCTATGCCATGTGCTTTCATATAAACTTTCATTTTAAGGGACCAAGCTTGTATAGTCACTCTTTGTTAGCATTGGATAGGTAAGGCCAACTGAATTCTATTTGCTCTTCTACGTCTCCATAGTAGCTGTTTATTTTGGCATGTACTTGGGCATATAGCTCTGATACCAAATGTAGTACCAAAACTAAACCTCACACACTTTTGTATAAGTAAATCTGGAGAAGTTTAAGAAACGAAAAACAATCCTAGTGAATTCAGTGGTGGTCAGTTAGGTGACAGGACGAGTAAGATTTGGAGATGGTTCAACAGTAGATATAAAAGGAAAGGGCTCAGGTTGCATTTCAGTTTAATAATGGGGAGGAATAAATCTTCAAAGTGGTATATTTTAAAAGTAGTACCAAAACTAAACCACATACAATTTTTAATGATGTCTAATTTTCTACTAATACATTCTAACATAAACTTATAAAATAGAAAACTACTAACAAAATAGAAACCACTACTCCTGAAAATACTCCTGGTCTCCTACTTCCTAAAAACTCTCCTCACAATTTTGTAACAATAAATGACTAAGTCATACAACCTTGTATATGATTTTCCATCTTTATTTATTAAAAATAAATACGCTTACATTAAGACAACTACCAACAAACTCAACCCTTTTAAAAAGATTACTTCAAGAAATATATTTTCACAAAGTTTTCAGTGGCTTATCGTTTTCATTATATTATGTTTGCACTCTTTATAAACTAGAAAAACTTAATTTCAACGAAATGCATTAACACACAAGTAACAAATTAAGTTAGGGCTTATATTTTATGTAATAGGCCAAACCTAATTGACCAATTTATCATTATTTTTTAGCATTACACTTAGAATTTTTCCGAGGAAGAGTCGATTGTGATATCTTTACGGAAGAGAGCGAAAATATCTTAGATTGAAGAAGATGATCAGTAAAAGGATAAAGATATAGAGATTTTAATAAATATGTGAGTGTTAACAAGTGATTTAGGGAGTCAACATTGTGTGTGATTGTATTTTAATATTTAATTATGTATAATTATATTTTAATTTCAAATTGAAACAGACTGCGGAAACGATTTACCAGAGTGAAGGATAGGATATAGGCCCATACATTCACAACAAATTGGGGTATTTAAGGCATTTTATCTTTTAATTATAAAATATAACAATTTTAGTTAAACGTATTTAATAATAATATTTCTAACTTAATTTCTTATTATATGGACTTATCCAAATTGTTGCTAGTTATGGTCATATCCTACCAATTTAATATGGAATCTTAGATCTTTTTTATCTTAGTCGTTCCATTTAAAATAAAAGAATATTCTTTAACCAATGATAAGTAGGTATTATATATTAAATAGAACTTTCTAGCCTTTCAATTATTTGAACCCAAAAAAGTAGGTATATTAAACCGAATAGAATAATAATGCACAATTCCTAATTATTTTTTCTTTCAAATTTTGTATTATATATTTCAAACAACTTTTTAAACCATCAATGAATTAAACATTACTATGTGAGCTTAGAATGGATTGTAAAATTTTCAAAATCTGATTTATAGAACTCAAGATTGAGGCAAAATAAAAGAAAATGAATCTCAGGTAATTTGATTTCTAAATAGGAAATAAAATATTCTTGCATTACCCTCCAAAATATATTTAAAATTTGATAGTCGATTGCATTACCATATGAAGAAATTACATACAATTAGCGAACAAAAAAATTTGTGGCAATTCCCATAAGGTTGAAGTTGTTAGCTGCAAATATTTTCAAACTGAGCTTCCTCTTTAATATTAAAATTTCTAGGACAACAAACACCCATCCCATAAATAAAGAGTAGTTGGGGAAAGTCAACCAAACTAATGTAGTGTGTTCTTCTCTTGTGACATTTTTAATTTCATGTAATGTTGTTAATCATGTTTTATGGGCCACCCCTTTACTCTCCCATGAAGTTCAACCATACCCCAAATTCCTCTTTATAAACATTTATGTTCATCTTTATAAACATCTTTAACTCCATTTATGTTCCATTTTATTTTCTAAGATATTTTTTCTTAATTGTCTTCCACCCCTCCTTTTTTGTTGCATAATATATTTTTTTAATTGTCTTACATGTGAATTCAAGGATAAATATTACAAATTCATGAATAATTCATAGACTTTACCCTTTCTCTTTGGGCGCCTCTATCAATGTGATCTCATTAAATTCAATAGCTGGAGGAGAAATGGGAGGAAATAACATAAAAGAGTATTTGAGGAGGTAGTGTAACCCTTGTGATATAATATAGTATGAGAAAAACACAGATTTTCGACTTACAAAATAAGTGGACTATGACCAATTTTGGTTGAAAATAAGCCATTTTTTACTTATTTGCTTAGCTCAAAGGAGTCAAGTGGAAAATAATGAGTCAGTCATTTACAATCCTCGAAACTAACCTAAAAATTGCCCATTTATGACTTTTTTAGTTTCTTAAATTTTGGCCCCACAAAATGACATGGGTGTATAGAGGCAAGTGTGAGCCAACGCCTAGACACATAACCACATGAGATAACTGACAAACATTTTAGCTACTTTTATTTCTCAAATTCCCACCTAATGGTCCAACTTTTGTCTATTTAGCATGGCGACCACACATAAGCATTAAAGTACAATTAATGAGATATCATCAGCCAAGTCACACACCTCACTACTAACTTTTAGAACATCTACATAGAATATATTTACACTTTAAAACCATATTATAATATATTTTATGAGTAAAGTTCTATGGAGTCCACCTTTAATTGGAGTCCTCGGAGTCCATATATGTTCTGCAAGTAAAATATAGCTTAAAATATTGCAAAACATATTATTTTTCGACAAACATCACTATTCTATCAAAAATCTTGTAGATTGCATACATTTTACAAGCAGAACATTGCAAAAATATATATTCTACAAAACATGTTTAGTTTGCAGAACATAAATGTTCATGTTGCAGAACATATTGCACAACATACATATTGTACCGTAAATATATGAGATTTGCATGATTTTGTTGAAGTTATGCTATTTATGTAACATGTTTTGCAAAATAACACGTTTTACAATATATTTTATTTGCAGAACGTAGATGGACTCCGATGACTCCGATAAAAAGGTGGACTCCATAGAACTCAGCCCTATATTTTATAATATCTTTTAATATTTCAAACTTTAAGGCATGAGTCATATATTTTATATAACTTTTTTGTAATTTTATTTTGAGTATACATTAATTACATAGGTAATTATGATATTAAATTTATTTTTTATAGGACAAAAGTTCATATAACATGATATATATATTTTTACTCATCATATTTTATTTAATTTTATAAAATAGTAATTTTTAATTTGAATCAAAATTATATTTGGAATAATACATCGTATGGTTTTTAGTGAATACTATAACATTTCTTAAGAACAATACAACCTTTTTCACTAAACCCATTAAGGTGTTACCTAAAACATAATATTATCTCAAAAAATAACTAACAGTGAACAAATTTTATAAAAAAAATCAAGCTATATAAAAAATGGGAAATTTTTTACATAACATTTAAAATTTGGCGAACACAACAATATTTCTACACAACATTATAAACATAGTATAAAACTTAATTATATTATCTTTTCGATCATAAAAAGTAACTACAACATAAAAAAAGTTAATATAATTATAAAGTAACAGGTGCATGTGACTAGTTTCTAATTTTAAAGAGTTCCTTACAGAGGTTTACCACTAGGTGATCACGTTTCTGGGTTAGTCCGCATAATACGATCCGATATTAAACTGACACAACCGAAATTGGAATGTGGTTTGCGGTTAGGGTTCAGCTACCTAAAAAATTCGCACTTTATGGGTTAATTTTGGTTTAACCTTAACCTGAATCTGCTTCCCATCTGAACCACATTAATTTACCAACATATATACACACAGTTTTATACTTGTGATTATATAAAGTAAAATAATTATGTCCAATAATCAAAAACTAAATTCGAGTTAGATCTCATGAAATTATCATCAACTCATCATATATTTCTATGTAATTTATATTGTTTTAGCATTACATTTGTTGTTGCAACTAAATTGATCGAGATGATTATTAAACCTAAGTTATTTGCAATTAATACTAATGATTTACTTTACTATAAAAATTTACCTAATTATACTAATAATTATGTAAATTTTAAGAGGAAACATTTAAATAAAAGAGATGTTATTTTATTTACCCACTTCACAAATAAATAATATCATAAACCTTCAAAATCCGCTAAACCGAACCGAGTGGTTTAGTTTTACTAGGATAAGAGGTTCAGGTTGGTTTGAATTTTTTTAAAACCACAGTTATATGGTTTGGTTCTCGTTTAACATGTAACCCGAACCAAACCGGACCCCGATCACCCATGTTTACCCCTATACGTAACTAAAAATTTGTATTATGTATAATGAGTTAAGTTTTAAGTCTAGAATTTATAATTTATACTCCCTCTGTTCCAATCAATTCTTAACATTTGAAATAGAGTGCTCGACACCCATTTTGAGGCTCTTATCTAGCATAGTTACATAGCTTATTTTTAAGATTTTCTTTTTTTGAATAAAAAATTGAATATATGATTTTTTCCCAAAAAAATGTTTTTAAAATAATTTATATAATTATATATATATGTATATATATGTATGTATGTATATATGTATATATATATAAATTTAGTTGTATATTTGGTCAATGAATGGTATATGTTTTTAAACGAGTTTTAAAACCTTATAGGTGCTTGAAATAATACTTTAAAAAGCTTATGTATAATTTTTTTTCTAATTTTCCAATAACACAATAAATGTGTGGTGTTAGATAGTTATGATTAAATTGCCTTGATAATGTGTTAATCTTGATCGGTAATGATAGCCCAATGGATCTTTGCCTTCCACCACCAATACCAAAACCCGCTCAAAACTTGTAGTATTAAAAAACGGTACACACGGCATAGTATACCTAATGGTTCAATATGTAGTATCAAACACAACTACATCACTCAAAATTTTATAGGATATCAAAGACTGGGGATTAACCCATACAAGACCATTGAATCTTTATTTTTCATCAAGTAGAATTCTAATGAAAAATTTCCCATCATTTTTTCTTTTAAGCGATACAACAAATGCAATCTCGCTTGAGCATCATTAACACCCAAGTTGCCCTTCCTAAAATCATGTACCGCATTTCTTAAATGTTGGCCATCAAAACCTACTTGTTGTGCTCATCCATGCATCTAGTCAAAAATATTCATTTTTTATCTCGGTTGGACACCTCAACATGTAAGTTCTTAATGAAATTCCTTTAGGCCACGGTTATATGTGTTAGAAAATTGAAAGTTTGGAGCTTTATTATTGTAGGCTCTTTACGTAATTTTAAAAAAAAATTAATATGGATCTAAGAAATTTTCTTAGTGTAGTCCATTGAGAAAGAAGTATAAAGATGTTTCTTACTATCACTACTAGAAAAAGTAGAATGGAAATCGGCTAAAAATCGATCTCTATGAATAAAAAAGGCCTAGTAGAAAGTAACATTGCACTTGAAAGTGAAAATATTGCCTTGGAAATAAAATTAGTAGTAGAGCTCTTTTTATAGAGCAAGTATCTTGGCTAGTTCCACAGCTTCTCGATGTGGGACTAAGTGAATGTAGACTAAAAGCTATAATAGCTTTCAAGTCTAGTATGATTTTTTAAGTTTGTTGCAAGTCCCATTATATAGAGTTGAGAGAAGATCTCTTGCAAAACCTTCCCGATGTGGGACAAAGAGAATTATTCAAAAGTAAAGCTACAGATCATATACTACTAGAAAAACGTCAATAAACATCGGCTAAAAACCGATGTCTATGAATGCCAAAATCCGATGTCTTCGTGGGTGATGTTAAAGACACCCCATTTAACATCGGTTTTAAACTGATTTTAAATACAACATATAACATCAGTTCTTTGTTTAAAACCGATTTCTATATCTTGATATTAAATTTCTCATGCATATCTAACCTTCATATATCATCAGAATATGACATTTTTATCAATTTAAATATATATGAGCTAAGCAAAATCTTTCAATTTAACCAATAAACTGATCTTACTAGTACCAGTAACAACAGTTTTCATCAAAAACCGATGTTAACAATACCTTTGACATCGGTTCTTAATTGGTAACCGATGTCTATTTGTAATAAACTGATGTCTATAATACTTAATAACATCAGTTTTTTGTTTTAATAATTTTTTTTGTTGTAGTATTTAACATCAGTTTTTACTGATGTTAATGGTCCACTAGAACTGATGTATTAACCTTCGACATACATCATTTTCCATTGTAATGATGTTTGTACCTGTTTTATTAATGCATATTTTAAAACTATAGATTCCAAAAACCAATGAAGTACCAAAACCAATTGTTGCATAATACCAGTCATCTATAAATCTAACAATCAATATTCAAACATCGGGTATAACAGATTCGTCTAATCCAAATATCAAGTACTACACATATCCATTCATATATTCTACTACTGTCTATACAAAGAATTTGACTTGGTACCGACAATAGCATGTAAAATATCATTTGAGGAACGCCCTCATTCTTCTGCATCTTCCCACTCCTTAGTAAAGCTCACGTAGCCTCGTCCCGTATGATGACAATAATCATATGTACGGGTCCCAAACACTTGAATGCCAGAATCAAACTTAAACTGTCAGGTTTCTGGGTTTATAATACCATTAAATAATTAAGAATATCATACATCACATTCCTCATGCTAAAGATTTTATATATATATATGCAAAACTAAAAGCTTCCTCCAACATAATTGCTAGATAAAAGACAAAATACAAACTCACTTGTGTGCACGAGTTGATCTATATTTACACTCTCTAACTCTATGTTACATAGGCTGGTGTGGTACGTCCTTCGAGAGTAAACACCAAGATAATTACTGATATCACTCTTCTGAGTAATCAATCATCGGTACCAAAGTAACGATCTCCAAACTCCCCCATACCCGGTATTACATGAAACTCTTCATTTAATGCTACATCAATCTCTGAAGTAACTATTTTAAGCGTTGGGAACCTCTTGCTGACACAATGTATTCCTTCAGGAGCCTATACGAATCAATGACAAATGAATCAGTGACAAGGGAACTCTAAGGCATAACTGTAAATGCAAACAATTTACTTATAACACTTACAGATATAAGATTAAGAAATATAATATGGGATTCTGGTACTCCCTTCTGTATGAGTAATTCAATCGCCTGGTGCAGTAGTGAATCCCTTCCCTGCTGGTGTAACATAATATTGGAGTTTCATATATGTTTAAAAGAAGGGAATGCTGAAATATGTAATCAACTCCTTCATAGCATGACTAACAAAACAGAAGTCTTAAACAAAATACTCTTTTGTTTTAAAGATTCCTCAGCGCTCACCTTCGAACAATCGAGACTCCACACAATTTCTTGCAGAAATCAACTCCAGCATATACCGATCCTAAAATTATATTACAGAAAACTGAAATATAAATGAAGCAAATAACTTATGAATATAACGGATAAATTGTATCATTTTCAGATCCTAAAAACTGTAGGTAAATGCCTTTTAAAATGTATGCAAGTCAGTAGCGGATATATCTATCCTACATCGGATTAATATGGTGAAAGAAATACCAACTGTCTGATGACACAGGCAATATTTATATTACACAAGTAGAAAGCTCTATATGAAAAGAAAATATCTTGGCACCCTAAAAAAGTGAAAAACTAAATACTTCAAAGTTCAGAGTTCACATCATCTCTCGTGAAACGCCCTGATACTTTATTATAAACAAGTGATGTCCCAAAAGTCTTAGTTTTGACATTTAAAATGACTCCAAATTGCCTTCCCAACAAAATAACCTCGCCACAAATGATTCTTGAATTAGAACAAGTCCAATGTGATACAAATAATTAAAGAAATTATAACATAAATTTATGGTTTTCAGATATATCGATTTTATATCACTCTTCTGAGTAATCAATCATCGGTACCAAAGTAACGATCTCCAAACTCCCCCATACCCGGTATTACATGAAACACTTCATTTAATGCTACATCAATATCTGAAGTAACTATTTTAAGCATTGGGAACCTCTTGCTGACACAATATATTCCTTCAGGAGCCTATACGAATCAATGACAAATGAATCAGTGACAAGGGAACTCTAAGGCATAACTGTAAATGCAAACAATTTACTTATAACACTTACAGATATAAGATTAAGAAATATAATATGGGATTCCGGTACTCCCTTCTGTATGAGTAATTCAATCGCCTGGTTGGCTGAGTTGCCTTCAATAAAAGAATGAAGTTTGTTATTTTGTAATAACTTCAGAAAACAAGTGAAAGTAAAAGGAATCCCCCTCCCTCACTCTCTTGATATGCAACAAATATCACCAGTTCCAAGAACTAGATCCAAGAGCAAGACATGTCGTTCTGAGATATCTTTTGGAAGTTTTTCGTATATAAGCTGTAAATATACAAATGAATGTTATTCAGAAACCAAGGAGCAAAAAATTCAACAGCAAAAAGTGTTAAACACATTCAAAGAAATAAATTTAGAAATTAGAACACTATACCTGTTTACCATTATCACCATCACGATGGATTAGAATTTTCCCAATCTTTATTCCTTTGCAACAAGCAAGCATAGCGTTCTCCATGCTTTTACCACTGTATAGATAAGCACATAAAATATTTACTTAAACAAATACGATATCATAGTACCTGATTTTTGAAATTGCAACTACTAATGGAGAATATCACTGAGACCAAGTTCCAGAGCTCTTCTAATTATTTCAGCACTATCTTGACGCGGTGGATCAAAGAGAGGAAGAAGTGCAATGAACTCCCAAGGCCCGCCAGAACTGTCTTTGTTGCGCTCAGGCACTTCCTGTAGAAAGAAACCGAAAAAAAAATTAAGTACACTAACATAAACATTTGCATCAAAAGTACTTAAGCTATTGTCTATGAGATCTTTATCAGTTACCTGACGAGCAACCTCCAGTGATCGAAGTCCATGTTCTGCAAAATTGTCAATTACTGAATGTACCTTCTTTTCAATTTTGGATTTTGTTGTGTGCCAGGTCAAGAATCTACATAACATCAGACCAAACAAACTTATCAAATGCATTCTCTGAAATTTCTCCGATACTTTTAGACTACAAGAACTAGTTTTACCTGCTCTGGTGCATATTTACTAACTCTATGCATTGTACCAGCTTTGTCAATGTATGTCAGTGCTGTTCTTTTGTCAGTTGGATTAAATGGCAGAAAATGGATCTCAGTTATTCCAGCTCGTGCCTTCAGTAAAACATGAATTCAAGTATAATTTAGCTGCTTCGCATCACAAGAGGAACATCTCTATTATCTAAAAACATCTAAAAATACCTGTTTAGGGTCTGCCAACATTGTAACGATATCAGCATCAATTGCATCTTGATTATCTAACCTCTATGCTCTTGCAGCCATTAGTACTACGTCGTCCTTGTCCACTCCCTTAACAAACACCTGCAATGACAAAGAAGACATCAATAACAGGAAATGGATAAGTAAGTACATATTACAAGTAGTGAAGCCTTCTAATACAGACTCAAACATATATGTGTTCTCACTATCATTATATATGGATACTAAAAATCAACCAGTCGCCATTTTGTATAAGTATGAAAATCAGAAGCATCGTTATGCTCCAACAGGAAAGAACTCGATTAATTGGAAATATAATATAAATGTTTGGATCAACTATATAAATTAAACTAATTTCGTGATTCCTCAGTATTGTATAAAGGGTGACAGAATAATATAAATACTTATAAATCAAAAATCAAAACAAAAACATATACCCACATATACATCAGAACTGATACCCACATACATAATTCAAGCAATTACTCAACTAAAAGCATAAAAGATTAACATGCTCAATTCAAACATTTAACCAATCATTTAAAAAATAGGGTTTTAAAATGAAACCTCTAAGTGAAAAATTAGGGTTAATCTTACCCATTTATGCTCGACCTCCAAGCTTTAATCTCACATCTTTAACCTTTAAACTCAGACTTGACCTTACCCAATTCAAACTCTGTCCAAAAGAGAGAGGTGAGAGAGCACAGAGAGCGAGCACAGAGAGCACACAAAGCACATAAAAATAGTCGGGAGAGATGACTGAGAGCCAGAGGTGAGTTTCAGTGAGTGAGAAAGAGAAACGAGAGGAAGGTGAAATTAGAGCTGATTGAGGGATAAAATGGGAGATGAGAGAGTGATGAACTGAGAGATGAGAGAGTGATGAAATGATGAATACGTTTTTTGTTTTTATTTGTTTTTGTTTTCAGTTTTTGATTTTAATTTTTATTTTTTTTAATAAAAAAGAGGGGGGAGATGTGGGTGAAAAAAGGGGGAAAATTTTACTAAGTCAAAAAACAAGGGGGAAACACTTGGAGGGAATGAATAATTTGGTTAAGGGGGGAACGGGGAAGGTGCGTTGATTAATTTTTTTAAAACAGATATATAACATCGGTTGGGCTAAAAAACTGATGTTTATAACAACAAAAGACATCGGTTGCCAAAAACCGATGTAGAAAACACCTTTTACATCGGTCAAAAAAGTAACTGATGTCTAAGAGGTGATGTCTATTCTACTTTTTCTAGTAGTGATAGTTGGTTTATTTTGAAGTGTTGGCTTCATAGCCTTGGGTTTGATAAAGGAAGAGATGTTACATCTTTTAGATCTCATCAATGTTGGACTTGGTAAAGCCTAGTTAAACCTTAAAACTTTAATTTTTACTTGATTATGAGATATTTATCTATTTCTCTTTATATTAAAACTTTAAAACCAAATTTAATTGGCTATATTGAAGCCAAGAGAAAGTTTTAAGATTTCTAAGTAGAAACTAAAGCTAAGTTGGGTTTATATAGGCATTGGAGGAAGGTTGGTCTCATTCTCAAATCAATATGGGATATATGCATCTTAGGTAATAAAAAGGAGATCTCACAACCCACATCGGCAAGAGAAGAGAAGAAGACTGAAGATATATAGAAGAACTTGATTCAGTTAGAAAATAAATAGGTTATATTAATAATAAAATTTATGTGCGTTTTTCAATTATGTATTTAGGAAGAAAGATCGACAGTAAAATCATTTAGAAGTTCCTGATTCATAGAGAATAAATTAAGCGGTGTACTGTAAGTATATATTGTACTGATTCACTGTTGATGTTTTAAATGATGATTTGAGTTTGACTAAGGCTTCACTGTTGAAAATGTGTATTCTTGCATTGATATTGATGAACTGATGATAATACTTCCTAATCGGAAGTAAAGCTAAACCGATTATTTAGCTTGGTCGAGATCCCAATTTGATGAATTGATGAACCTGTCATGCTTGAATACTCAGTTTTAATCTTGTGAGAACTATATGATGATTTTTTGTTGATTGTAGTATCTTTCATGTCTCTTTATTGGAATATTTGTTTGATGAACTTTGATTTCTCGGATAAACCTCAGTTGAATTCTACTATATATGCTTACTGAGCTTTCTAAGCTCACTCGTTTATGTCACTAACTTCCAGAGGAAAGAACACACTCATTAAGGGGGGAAGCTGTATTTTGGTGGGATACGGTTAAACAGACTGAGGATTGTTCTAAAATGGCTTGGACAAGGTTTAAGGAATTGTTCTTTGATAAATATTTTCCTACCTGTATGAAGAATGAGATGGAGATGAAGTTTCTAGGACTAAATCAAGAAGGAATGTCCGTGTCGGAGTATCTCTCAAGATTCTTGGAACTTTCCAAGTTTGCTCCTTATCAGGTTGATACTAAAGCCATAAAATGTTAGAGATTTCAAGAAGGGCTGAAACCCCAAATTAGAGTAAAGGTGTCCTTGTTGGAGTGGAAATAATTTGATAAGTTGGTTGGGAAGGCGAGGATTGCATAAGGGACTATGAAGCTCGCACTCAATTCTTCAACAATAAGAAATGAGGAAGAGAGACAGAATTGAGTGTTAACTCGGGATTTCAGAAGGACAACAAGAAACTACATATAAGGAAGAAGGAGATGTTTCGGGTAAGTGATAAGAGGATCATCGCATCTGAGTCTAAGAAATGTGGACTGAAACATGGTGGTGATATTTGTTATCGAGCTTATGGGTTGTGTTACAATTATGGAGAAAAGGGACATATAGCTTCTCAATGTCCCAAGCCTAAAATGATTTCTTGCTACAGTTGTGGACAACCAGGTCATTTATCAAGGGACTGCCCACAAAAATGAGTCAGGAAAGAAGTGGAAACTAAAGGAAATAGGACTTCTACATCAAGACCTTTTCAACAATCAGCACCTAGGGTAGTGACACGAACCTACGCAATGACAACTCAGGATGCTGAAAAATCTCATGATGTTATATCAAGTACGCTTCAACTTTGTGCTCAAGATGTTCATGTGTTGCTTGATTCGGGGTCAACCCATTCTTTTGTGGATACAAAATATATGGATAAGTTAAATGTACATGTGCAAAGTTTAGATAATGGATTTCTGGTAAAACTTCCAAACGGTAGAAATTTGTTCGTAGATAAAATTTATCGAGATTGTCCCTTAATGATTGGTGAACAAACCTTCTTAGTGGATTTATTACCATTAGAACTGAAGGGACTTTGGAGTGATTCTGGGAGTGGATTGGTTGTCGAAGTATAGGGCAAATCTAAATTGTTATAAAAAGTGAATATGTTTAACCGGCTCGAACAAAAAGAAAATATATTTCAAGGGAGATAGTGTAGAAAAACCCAGTGTTATGATATCAGTTTTAAAGGCTTGTAAGATGTTAAGATATGGTTGTGAAGGTTTTCTAGCATATGTTGTAGGGAATGAAGAATTAAAAATAAAGTTGAGGATACACCTATAGTCAGATAGTTTTTAGATGTCTTTCCCGAAGAGTTACCAAATTTGCCCCCTGAAAGAGAAGCTGAGTTTGGGATTGAATTGGTCCCGATTGCCCAACCATTATCGAAAGCACCATATAGAATGACACCTACAGAATTAGCAGAACTTAAGGTACAATTACAGGAGTTGTTGGATAAAAATTTATTAGACCAAGTGTTTATTCTTGGGGAGCACTAGTGTTGTTTGTGAAAAAGAAGGATGGTTCTCTAAGATTATGTATTGATTATAGAGAGCTAAATAAGTTGACAATAAAGAATAAATATCTGTTACCACGAATAGATGATCTTTTTGATCAATTGCAAGGAGCCACTTACTTTTCGAAGATTGATTTGCGCTCAGGTTATCATCAGTTGAGAGTAAAGAAAGAAAGCATTCTATTGACGGCATATACGACTCGATACGGTCATTATGAATTTGTAGTGATGCCATTTGGGGTGACAAATGCACCGGCAGTATTTATGGATTTGATGAATCGAGTATTTAGGAATTATCTGGATAAGTTTGTAATTGTGTTATCGATTATATTCTTATTTACTCGAGAACTGAGGAAGAACATGATGAACATTTGAGGATGGTGCTACAAACTTTGAGAAAAGAATAACTGTATGCTAAGTTTTCAAAATGTGAGTTTTCATTAAAAAGGGTATGTTTTCTTGGACATATAGTTTCGGAAAAAGAAGAAATTTCAGTTGATCCTTCAAAGATTGAAGTAATTATAAATTGGGAGAGACCAAAGACTGTGACAGAAATTCGAAGTTTCTTAGGGTTGGCCGGATATTATAGAAAGTTTGTTCAAAATTTCTCTAAGATAGCGGGACCGTTAACGAATCTTACAAGGAAGGACGTTAAGGTTGTTTGGTCAGAAGAATGTGAGCAAGGTTTTGATGAGTTAAAGAAAAGACTAACGTCTGCTCCGGTACTAGGATTACCAGATGGAACTGAAGACTTTGTGATTTATAGTAATGCATCAAGAAAAGGTTTGGGGTGTGTGCTAATACAACCTAGTAAGGTAATTTCTTATGCATCTCGACAATTAAGAAACCATGAGAAGAACTACCCCACCCATGATCTTGAATTGGCTGCAGTAGTTTTCGCTCTTAAGATTTGGAGACATTACTTGTATGGGGAAAGCTCCAAATTTATACTGACCATCAGAGCTTAAAGTATATTTTCTCACAGAAGGATTTAAATATGAGACAGAGAAGATGGTTGGAGTTGTTGAAAGATAATGATTGTGAAATTTTATATCACCCCGTTAAGGTAAATGTTGTGGCTGATGCATTAAGTAGAAAACAGGTAGGGAATTGTTCGAGTATTGAAGTGGAACCCATAAATCATAAGGAATTGGAAATATATAGGATTGAATTTGTTAGGAAAGGAGAGGAAAAGAGTTTAGTGTATCAAATCGAGGTTAGACCCATCTTGTTAGAAAAGATAAAGGAAAGTCAGAGATAAGATAAATGCTTAAAGGAGATTTGGAATAATTCAAATTCAGAATTAGCTAAAAAGGATTTTAGGAAAGGTAATGATGAAATCGTTAGATTTCGGAATCAAATATGTGTTTCGTCTGACAGTAGAAATTAAGAAACAAATTTTGTTTAACGCTCATTCATAACCTTTTTCGGTACATCCTGGATCTACGAAGATGTATAGGGACTTGAAAGAACATTTTCGATAAAGGACCGAAGTGATAGGATGAGGAAGAGGAATGACGAAAAGAGGAAAGGATGATAAGAGATAAGCGCTGAATAGGAATAGAAAGATGAAAATTTTAACTAAAGCACGCAAGCTAAAATAAATTAGCCCGCATCTTTTACTAAACAAAGCCTAGTAGGAAGGAATATTGCACTTGAAAGTGAAACTGTTGCCTTGGAAATAAAATTAGTAGTAGAGCTCTTTTTATAGAGCAAGTATCTTGGTTAGTTCCATACCTTCTCGATGTGGGACTAAGTGGATGTAGACTAAAAGCTATAATAGCTTTCAAGTCTAGTATGATTTTTTAAGTTTGTTGCAAGTCCCATTATATAGAGTTGAGAGAAGATCTCTTGCAAAACCTTCCCGATGTGGGACAAAGAGAATTATTCAAAAGCAAAGCTACAAGTCATAGTTGGTTTATTTTGAAGTGTTGGCTTCATAGCCTTGGGTTTGATAAAGGAAGAGATGTTACATATAACGACCCGTATATTTTTATTTTTATTATTATTTAAATTGTAATTAAGGAATAAAAAATTAAATAAAATATTTATGAGGGTTCAGTCAGTGGGTTATTACTCCGTCAATATGTGTATGTGATTACTAGTGTATGGAATTGAATTGTGTTGTTGATTAATGAATTGTATGATTTTATATCGTTGTTAAAAATGGTGTGATTATAGTTTTATTTCCATAAATACTTTGAATCTCTATAAAATTGTTTTTATGACTTTATAATTTCGATAATTATTTTTAGGACTTTATAAAATTGAGAAATCAATATTTCACTAATTACTTATTTTTAAATGATTTTCTGAGTGTGTTTAATGGTAAAATCCATATTTAATTATGAAAATCTTCAAAAATTATAAAACTCATATTATGTTAAGTTCGTATTATTCAGAGAATTTTAAAATGATTTTGGGAATTTTTGAGATTAAATTCACAGCGCTGTTGGTTCGTTTAATCGTCAAATGTGGGAATAAATTGCGTTACAAAAATACTTTAAAAATTTTGAAAAACGCACATAAATTTTATTATTAATATATATTTGGTCAACTTGCATTTTTGTAAGTATGTAGCTCTACTTCTTATGTAAGGTATAAAAACTTTTATTTTTCTTTCATTTGGATGTCATACTTTATTTTTATTTATATATATTTTCTTTGTATTTATCTTTCATTCCAATACTCATTGCATTAATAGTTATGACCCATTCCAATATTAAATATAAACAGAGGAAGATCTATTGATAAATAATTTAGTTAAAATTAAAAATTAAAGTATAATTGATGAGATATGTGGGGCCAAGTCTCCAAATATTGAAGTCATCAAACTTTTAGGAGCAATATGTTTACACTTTTTTAAATATTATATATTAATATCTTTTATAATGTCTTTTAATATTTCAAACTTTAATCCATTAGTCATTTTTTTAATTCATGCTTTGAGGACACATTAATTACCTATATAATTATGTTATTAAAATTATTATTTTTATAGAACAATACTTACCTATAACACAATATACATGTTTTTACTCATCATATTTTCTTCATTTTTTTTGAATATTATTTTTATTTTTAATCAAAATTATGTTTGAATAATACATTGTACGGTAAACACTTTAATTTTTTATAGAACAATCGCTACAAGAAATAGGT
Source organism: Apium graveolens (assembly GCF_009905375.1). Classification (NCBI taxonomy): domain Eukaryota; kingdom Viridiplantae; phylum Streptophyta; class Magnoliopsida; order Apiales; family Apiaceae; genus Apium; species Apium graveolens. The sequence goes on along the minus strand of NC_133652.1, from coordinate 293,627,824 downwards.
CAAAAGACATCGGTTACAAACCGATGTTAAAAGTTTTTAAAAGCGATGTCTTTGCATCTGTAGAGAAAGGTCCAGAGTTTTAGACATCGGTTTTGGACCGATGTCTAAGATACTTGTAGACACGGTTCTAGAAAACTAACTGATGTCCTTGTCTTATTATCTTACATTTTAACTCATGGTCACCAGTTCAAAATCGTAATATATTGCAATTTATATCACTTGAAGCATGTGACACACAAGGGGAAAAAATATAAAGACAATATTTTATTAAATTAAATGTTGTAAATAGGCACCTTTGATATCGTTTATTTTTGTGAGTGATGTTAATACCTCTCTTAGACATCGGGTTTTTAGGCATACTCAATATATATCGTTGTTATTTATGAAATATCACATTAGTTATGTCATAGTTACCTGATGTTAAACATGTCAAAAGACATCAGTTATTTTCTTAAAAGCCGATGTATATTGAGAATTCAAACATGCCATTTTATTAATTAATCGTTGTCTTTTATCATTACCAACATCAGTTTTTTTGTAAATTCTAAACCTGTTGTTAGGTAATTGGTATATGAACCCATGTGTTTGTATAAATATGAACCAAAAATAAACCAAAACAATGACAACAATACCAAAAGGCCATCTTAATACCATGCAGAAGGCAATCTTTTAACATCCAGTTAACAAAGTACTACTTACATCCAAACACATAGAACCAAAACCAAACACCAATTTTAACACCAACACCAAACTACTACATGCATATCCAGTACCTACTCATCTCCAAATACTAACACCAAACTCCATCCTAACAACGACCACAAACATACCAAAAGTACCAAAAATAGTTTCAAGATCGATTAAGTACTGAGATGAAAATAAGAGCTAGTAATCCTAGATACATAGCTACTATATCTTGTCTTGTATATAAGCAAGCGTCTCGATACGAACCACATCCAGCTCCTCCATTTTGTAAGACTTTCAACTCTTGCTGGCGCACTAAAATTTATAACAAACGAGCTATAAACAATTAGGCCCAATCGACATATATAAACTAAACCTAATAACAACTATATTAGTCAAATTGCATCAAAACAACAAACTATATATACCTTAGTATTCTATGATCAGTCCACCCGTCGCAGCTCCATAAGGAATACCCTTTTTTCTATTGCCTTTCTTGAAATTGGCTGGTGTTAGTGTAGTTGATGGGTTAAAACCTTGCATATTTCCAATATTACTCATTTGACAATGGTCATTGCGGCTGCTACCATTGCTATAATAAGATAACAATATATATAATACTTTAATACTTAGTATTTAATACTTAGATTTACAACACCATCATGACTTCAATAATTTCATACAACCTTTCTATTTCGGATAACAATAAAGGAACAAATTTATCATATCTGACCATTATTAGTACATCAATATTAGTAGTTACATGGAAACAAAAAGGTCGACGACATAGGCGATCAAAGCAGAATATAGACATGATATTCTTAAAGATTTGGAAGAAAGTACTTGTGTTACTTGCATATGTTATAGTGAACTCCAAGTTAAAATTTTATTAAAAATAAATTAAATTAAACAGGAAAGAACTATGTATAAATTTTAATGGAAAAAATTGAATTTTTCAGCATTGAACATGAAAGAACTATGTATACATAAACAAAAAGCATCGACACGATATATCCAGCTATTTTATTTTGTAATCTGAAACTATAAGATTGTCTACTGCATTATTAAGGTCAAGTAAAATACAAAATATTTTACTTCACCTTTATGAAGTTGCAAAATCATATATGCACAGGTAGAACACTTTGAACACTGGAATAATATTGGTATTTCTAGCAAATCCGACTGCATGTTCAAGCACTAGGTGCTTCTTATTCGAGTCGTACACATTTAGACCTAAAAATAGATCTGAACTCCTCTCTTGTTTAAAAAAGTATAAAGGAACTTCAATATAATTCAATATTAGTTTGCTTCCTTTTATACGAATTTAGGACCATAATAATTTTGCACAGTGATTTTCTTGGATCAATTTCTGTTACTTACCATGAATGGCAGGAGGAATAGTTCCAAATGTAAATTGTTCCATCAACACTTCTGTCATCAACATGTAAATTACATTTATACAAGGTATAAAGTAAAACTCCATGAAAGAAATGCATGTGAAATAAAATATGTAATGTGGGGTATTGTACATAAGTTTCTGAATCATCTAAAATTATGCCAAACATGAGAGATCTGTGATATACAATGATTTGATGGAATTTTCATAGACTTTGGATTATGACTAATAAGAAGTTTCAGAAAGCGGGAGAGAAACGAAGATGGACATTATAGTTTGTGAGAACCAACAGCAGACACACAAAATGTGACAGGATTTACTATGTCCAACAAGTTTAAGATGTGACAGGATATACTAATTCTACTAGATATCTTTTGTTATTTGTACCTGATTCTGCAAGCTTGCGGAGGTAGTCTAATGTTGTGGATGTATTCTAATTCAATCATCATTTATAAAATCTATGACTATTAAATCATCTTGTATATGTTCAACTAAATGATGGTGGTAATTCTCTTATTACACATAATACAGATGTCGATGGCACTAAGGAACCTGAGAAATCAATACAAGATAAACTCCTAGCATTTTTTAAAATAATCTATGTCTCATAAACATGCAGCATTAAGAAAAGCCACACGGGAAAGATTAATAGCTTTACTGAGGTTTAGAATTCTATAATATAACTAAATATCTGGGAAACCTACCTAATATCCATCATTATGGCATTACAGATGATTTACATCATGACCAACTACTAATAAAAGCATGACATAATGTTCAAGATGATTATGTTGCGCCAAGCGAAATAATCAATTAACTTACGGGTCAGTTGATCCAAGAATGTCTATTGATTCCAGTTGTAGTTCAACATCCCCACATTCTACATTTCATAATCTAAGAAACAAGTTCTGGACAATCTTTACATTTTTCTAGACAATGGAGCTTTCTTCAGACAAGCAGTTGTCCCTTCTTTGTGTTACTATGGTAATTATAGTTCCTTAGTGGGATCTTTTAGTTGCATCCTTACAACTTCTACAAATGTTTTGATCTCAAATTCTTCATCTCCCATTTTGTCGTCAATAAAGAATGTATCCTTGTCATGCAATACCTTCAATTATGTTCGAGATACTGGTGTTAAAAACAATTTACTAAAAAAAATTAAATATTGGTACTTGGACATCTGTAAGACTTTAACAATGTGGATAATTGACTAGCTTATTGTTCTCATCAATTTTTTAACATGGTTTTCTCGTGGAGAAAGAAGAACCAGTAGCTAAATTCTTTAAACAATAATCCCTATCCCCAGTTTCTAAATTTTTTAACATATTTGAATTTATTTCCTGCGCCTTTATGGACAACTAAACAATAAGAAGTTCAAGGTAATTTACAATTTTACATATAGCTAAAACCATTACTTGATCCAACTTCAACTTAACCTGCTTATTCTCACAAATACACTGTATAGTTATATTTAATTAGATTACTTACAATAAAAACTAGGGACTCATAAGTATATAAGATAAGATATAATTGAATTATCACTAGTTTAGCTATAACAAATATATTTACTTCAACATCTAAATGCATGGATATCACTAAGTTTTAGACTATTCCCTTTACTGAGATCCAATATCTCGTTCTCTCATCATCGAAAAAAAATTATTGACTAAATCATATAAATTAGAATTATTTATCGGCTCTAGCACGTTATGCTCTTTTCATATTTGAATTATTAAAGCCTATAACTAATAATAGTTAAACATGTCATCTATGATAGCTAGCCTGACTAGTGCGGTAGACAATGCAAGTGAATATGAAACAAGGCTCGTCACTTAATTACTAGGCTATATTAGAAACTTACCTTCTCAATATTTTCTCAAAAGGCATACTTACACGGAATGCTGCAAAATCTCAGTTATATCATCCATATCTGTCAGAAGTTGATTCAAAATATAATAACACCATCAACATCTCCATGTAAACTATCACGCTGGATAGAGAGGTAAAATGGTGAAGATTTAGTAGAACATGCAAAAAATGAAGACTTCATTTATTTCTTTCCATGGATAAATCCAACCTACATAGTGCATTGTTAAAGCAGTACATGAGTTGCGATGGAATCTAGTTTCATGAAAGAATAGTACACGAGGAGGTGACTATCGGGCATTGTCAAATATTTCTCATACCTTAGCCTCACTTTCTCCAAACCATATTATTAGCAACTCACGCCCTTTGACACTTATGAAATTGTCTTAACATTCATTAGTAAAACCCTCGAGTAGAACATCTGCAGAAAAAATTAGAAAAAAATATAATATAGTACAAAACATATAAATATTTCGCAAGGTAAAACTTAAATTATAAAATCAAGTTAAACTCACCAACATGATATATAATTAAATAAAAAATACCTGATTTTGACTAAATCATATGTAATTCAAAGCCCAATTTGAAAAATTACCCTTAGAAAAAACCATAATTGAGAAACCCAAAAAAGAATGACCCAAATGTTGAACCAGAAAACCCGATTGTAATAAAGACCCAAATTAATTAGTTTCTTAATAGATTGAGAACCCCGAATGTAAAACACCATGAACCGATTGTAGAATAAGAGACACAACTATAGTGAAGCCCCAACTCCATTAATTGAAAAACCTTAATCTAAAACTGAGATACTCGATTCTAGTGAACTCACAAATCGATTAAGAGACCTTGTTGCAAAAAGTATGAATGTAGGCAAACCAAATATGAACAAGTGGTTAATCGAAAGCAAACCTAAATTCTGAAGAGGGAGTATGAACAATATGCTCATAGTAATTGAGATAGTAATTAGGGTTTATTAGTTTTGGGTGAGAGTGGGAGAGAGTAGAGAGTGAGTGAGAGTGGGAGAGTGCTGAGAATGGAGAGTAACGGTAGAGGGTGAAGGGGGGAAACGGGGAAGAATGGGGACGAAGGGAAGGGGAAATTAGAATTTTGGGGAGGGGGGAAACTGAATTTTGTTGAAATTAAAACGGGGAAGATTATCTATATAATAGCCGCATTTTTTATTTTATTAATAAATAGAGATAATACAACGGTTGCTAAGTAAACTGATGTACCCGTTTTTTATTTTTTTTAATAAAGATAAGACAAGGGTTAAAATCAAAACCGATGTCTAAAAGGGCTTTAACATTGTTTAAAACTCGACCGATGTTAAAAGTACTATTAACATTGGTGGCTTTCCGAACAACTTTTAAAGGGGTGATGTAATAAAGAAACCAAAAGTATGTAATAACACTAAAAATTTTGTGAACACAACAAATTTTTTTACACAGCATTATAAACATACTCTAAAACTTAATAATATTATCCTTTCGAACATGAAAAGTGACTAACACATAAATAAAAATTTATATAATTTTAGAAGTGTATTCTTGAAAAAAGAAAGATGATAGATAGGTAATATACATATATGGTACTTAATACTAGTTTCTAGGTTAATGATTTTAAAGAGTTATACGCGTATATATTAACTAAATATTTGTATTATGTATAAGTCTTGTATTTTTAATATTATTGGTAACATATATGGTTTGCATTAAATATATATATAAAATAATATGTATTAATAACCAAAAATTAAGATTCTAATTTGTGATAGTTATAATTTAATTTATAGTATATATTTTTATATTTTAGAATTTTTCAAGTCTATTCTTTACTAGTTTTGAATAAAAATGCTCATAAATTTATATAATGTGTATATATTTATTTATTTATATATTTAAATATATAAACATAATATTATATATGTATATATATTGCATTTCCAAATTAATATTTTTCACATATCCCCAAACACATCTTTTGTGAATGAATGGTATATTTTTGAAATCACATTTACCTTAGGCATGCTTGAAATAATACATTCAAAAACTTTGCCGGATATTTGTTACTAATGTGTCAAAGAACACAAAAAATATATAATTTTAAGGAGTTAAGATTAAATTATCCAAGTATTGGCTTGATCTTGATTGTTAATCGTAGCCCAAGGTTCTTGGCCTTCCAGTACTTCTAGCCATGTATCTAAAACCCAGTCAAAACTTAACTTCAATTTATCCCACATGAGTGAAAATTATTTATTGGTAGTGATGATTCACCCTGGTGAATTGCACAAAGGCTAAAGCATACCTATATGCATATGTTGGACATGTATAATCAAAAGATATTACATCCTTAATTTTTTTTGTAGGCTATCAAAGAGCGAGGATCAACCCTTACAAGACCCTTCAATCTATGTTTTTCATTATGTAGAGTTTTAACAAAAAATTCCGGCCACTTTTTTCTCTTAAGGGATACAACAAATCCAATATCGTTTGAGCATCATTAACACCCAAGTTGTTCTTCCTAAAATCACGTACCACATTTCATAAATGTTGGTGATCAAAACCTACTTGTTCATCTCCTCCGTGCATCTTTTTAAAAATATTCATTTGTTGTCTCGGCTCGACACCCGAAAATGTAAGTTCTTAATTTATTTTTTTTGACCCACGCTTACATGTGTCAGAAACTTGAAAGTTTGGATTTTTAATATGGTGAGTTCCTTAGGTAATTTTCAAAAAATTTGGATGTGGATATAAGTAATTTTCTTAGTATAATCCATAGAAATGTAAGTTCCAGGATGTTTCTTTCTGTGGAGTATATATGTTATGTATGGTCTAAGCGAGGATCAATGGCTTGAAATGGTACATCAAATCCTTGACACAAAAATAAGCATTATAAAGGCCTTGAGTGATAAAATCAAGACCCTGATAGGAACGATCTAAAGGCCTTGAGTGACACAGTCAAGGCATTGACATATTCAGTTGCGATCTAAAGACCGTGAGTGTCCAGAGTTAAGGCCTTGATATTGTAACGCCCCCAAATCAGGGGTCTGAGGATTTCGTCGTCACGATGAAACCTCAATCCAAAATAACCTGTTTAATCAATATACAAATGTCAGTGGAAGATATTTAGCATCTATAACCCCAAACTAATCCAAGATATTTTAAGGTTACAGTTTTAGAAACAAGAATTCCAAATTCCACAAAAACAATTGTCACTTCCTTTTAAAATACCAATTCAATACTAACCCGCTAGTATAACTTCGAAAAGAAGTATACTAGTCCCAACTATAAAATAACATAATTATAATATAATATAATATAAATAACTTTTCATAACAGAACTTGCACTTACCCACAAAACCTGGACCAACCACCTTCCAAGAGCTTCTTCATTGCTTTCTCAAATTACGCGGCTAAACAGCGCAAGCTAATCCTCACTGGAGGTTAAATTTGAAAACAGGCGAGTATGAGCGAAAGAAATGCTCAGCAAGTTCGTTATAACATATAGATAAGGTCTTTTGGATATAAATCCATCATCTGCAATAGAGCAGAACATTTAAAAATCATAGTTACTGAATCAGAAAATTTGTTAAAGGAATCCCAGAATTGATTTCTCCTCAGTATTCAAAATCCTTTTGATAATTTCAAGCGAAATGCTTCAGCGATACTTTGAATATTAACCAGAATACAATGAAACAATTATTATGGAGTCGATCATAAACTCATTCAAAACTCAACTCTTGATATTAATACTTATTTTGATGTCATATCAAATTAGATATCAATATGTACTTTGATGCTCACAACCTACCCGCGCTAATATATGGAAGTCAACATCAATCATCTGCATTAATACCACCTTTGATATTTAACAACAACTTAAATATCAACATCAATCAGCAAGTGAATTAAAACTGTATTAAACCTTTATTCAAAACCAAAACAATTGATAAATCATTTTTCCATGATTATCAAAACAATTTAATAATTAAGATTGGAATTCTCAAAGGACGGTGTGTTTCCGCCAATGATCAACCACAGAGCAACACCGGTATGTCGAAGCATATCCAACTAAACAAATGGGGCACCCAAGGCACATATCGGCCAAAAGGTATTATATCCTGTATAATACCTAAATCTCCGCTAGACCGCCGCCACGACCTCTTACAGAATTTGTGATCATCCAATATTAAAACATTTTATTGAGAGGGGTCATAATACTCGACACCCTTATAAAATTTTATTCGCCCATTCACTTGGGCAAAAAACTCAAAACAACGTCATCTTTCTCAAAATCCAAAAGATTTAAAAATCTTATAGTTGGATAAGTAAAACACTTGACTATTCTAAACATAGAATAGTAGAAAAGTACTTGCATAAACGTAATCATTTATTTTAGTGATATATAAACCATTTATATATTCAGAACTGAGAATAGTTAAAGCAATACTTGTATAATAGGATCAAAAATATATATCACTTGAACAATAAGTAATGATAGAGATATTTGCATAATAAGACTCAAAATAAATATCACTTGAACAATAATTGATGATAGGAATACTTGCCTTTGGGTTTTTAGCAGTTAGTCACACTCGTAGAAACGCAATTATCTCAGTTTGTTATCTCAAGGCTTCACCATATCTTACTTCGCTAAATCCCTGATCTGCTACTCATGCAGTGCTTCAAACTAATATTCCATACTATTCAACTATAGTCTTCATTCATACCATCTGGTCTTGATCGTCTTGAAAGACTTGAATCTATAATTAGAAAATATCATTTAAATCGTCTGAGCGATAATTACTCGACGAACGGCTCGTCAAAATTCCTATCGTCTACCCATACGATAGCCCACACATAATTACCACATTCAACAAAAGAATCTTGACCACGTACATACATAATTCACAAAGGACATAAGCATATAACTCACGTATCATATAATTTATATCACACATGCCTCGGTTCATCAAAACAATTGACTCAATACGTTTAAAACTAAAATCGGGTAAAAAATATGACCTTTCAATCAATACGCGAATCAGAATCGATTTGCAAACCAAGAGACCTTTCGAAACAAAAGGATTTGGGTCTCAAAAGTATTTTTATTGAAAGCAGAATACTTTTCTGAGTTTATACGCGTTCGTTTCGTATTAAACGGACACACAGTTTACTTTCTACGAATAATTAGGAATAAATCAATTAATAAAAATATTAATTGATTTTTAAATATCAAAATATAATTTTTTAAATCTTAAAAGTAATTTTTAGGGAATTATTTGAATTAATTATAAATAAATTACATCTCATTTAACTATTTATAAAAAAAATTATTTGATTAAATGATTTAATCAATTAATTAAATCCATAAATAATTAACTAAAATAAATTGTAAATAATCAAATCAAATTGGATTTTTTAAAATAATTAAAAGAGAATAATTTTTGGAATATAAAATAATAATTTAGTTAATTATTAAATAATTAACCAAATTAAAACAACGTCATCTCCAGACCAAAACAGCTGGGTTTCTCATCCTTTTTGTATCAAAATCGATCATAACTGATCGAGAAATACAATGGGAACAACAACAGCGTAAATCATCATCAAAATCGTCGGAATCGATGATCCCCGACTTAACGTCGGCAACACATTCCGGTGAACGTCGAAATCATCAGTTTCTTAACCAACCTCGATGTTCTATACGTCAAAATGAAGCCTACAATTCATACAATCTATCCATAAAATCAGAATATACAAACAATCACCGATAAACCCAGAAAATCGAATAAAACCAATTGATTAATTTGTCTAACTCGACATATACGAATATGTACTATAATCTCAATGAAATTAATATAACATCAAAATCATTCCAAATATTACTCAAGCAAAAATCCCTAATTCTGTTCAAGAACCCTAAAAACTTTAATTGAAAAATTACCAATCATCGAAACAATTTGATGGTAGATTAAGGAAGAGAAGAACGAGGGCTTCAAATTGGCTACTGGAGCATCAAAATCCGATACCAGAATCATCTTCAACTTTCCAGTTGAATTCCCACACTCAAGAACACCCCCAAATATGTTCTTGGACTTTCAATTTTATTTTCTGAAATTATTAATAAAAATAAATAAAATAAAAATATTTTACAGCTATTTATATTAATCAAAAAATTATACCCCTAAAAATTAAGTAAGGGTGTTTTTATCCCCTAATTAAAGTAATTAGGCTCAAAAATAATATTTACGGGGAATAATTTTAAAAACAATAAAATAAAAAATTTGTAACGCCCTCCAGACCCGGGGTATAAGTCTGGGGGTTACTAGCTAAATACCAAACATGTACACTCTGATTAACAATTAATAAAGAAAAGAAATTAAACCCCTTTAACAATAACCAGGATCTTTTTAGGTTGAAGTATAAAAGCAAGAACCACTAACTACTTTATTACAAACCAATTCAAAATCTCACAAGCTCTCTTTATTACAGGCCATTGTCTAATTTATTTTTAAACTAAGTTCAACTTTTATTCAAACACACACACTATCTATCAACACTCCACCTGCTCGGGTAACTCAAAGCTTTCTTCCTCGATTGGGATCAACACCATGGGTATAAGAGGATCCCAAGGTTTGACCCGCTTCTTTACCACTCGAGTCCTGATGGGTTTCATATTCCTTCTTAACTGAAAACAATAAGGTGAATAACAACCAAAAGGGGTGAGCCAAAAATTGGTCAACAAGTCCACAAAATATAAACAGTGTTAAAGCATTTTAAATGAATCCGTAATACCGGGTATATCTGCAAATATATAACCCTCACGAGAATAGAAAGAAGGCCATTACTGGCGAGTACAAATGAACTAAACTGGACATAAGTTCGCATCTATATTCTGCTGATCAGTCAGAATATAATGCAGATCTATATCTCACTATATAGATCCAGTCGGGTACCCAGGCACTACGGCCCATGTCGAGGCACAAGTCATCCCGGTCCTCAGGATTAAGACACACTCAATCCCAAAAATATCATTATCCAGTCCATCGCTTAGCAACAGGAATAATCGGTATGCTTTGATATATTCTAAATACTAGAATATATCAATCTCAATGTATCATCAATGGAATATAAATCAAGAATCCAAAGAAACGGAGAACTCAAGAATTAGAATGAAATATGAACAAAGGAATAACAAGTGTGTATCAGTGATTAAGAACAAGAATCAAAAGAATGCAAATGTGATAAGCATTTGAAGAAATTACACTATTCTTAAAATAGAATAGGGGAAAAAAACTTGCCTTCTGTGTGATTCACTGTAATTAGATCACTTTCGTCTATCACCTTGGACTAATACCTGACTCAACTTGCCTGGATGGCTTAGCTTCTGTTAGCAAGACAGACTAGTTAAGTCACTTTGTACTTCAATTGATTCTTAAATCGACTTCACACCGTTCCTAACATCTACCCATATGCTTATGACCGACTCATGTATTACTTATTAGCAATTAAGACTCAATTAACACGTAATACACATAAGCACATAAGCACATAATCATTTTTATAGTTAAAATAATTTTTAGAACCAAAATCGACTTCGCTGATTGCTCAACTGATCGTTATCTGACTCGTTTCCCATTTTTCCGGATTTCTTCGGACTCGTCTCGGTATGCATTTCGATTGATAATCAAACAAGTAACAAAATCAACTAATTTCTAGAAGAAATTAAGCTTTGATATTATTTTTAATGAAAATAAATCATTTTTCTGAGTCAACAGGCTTTCGTTTTACTCGAATCGGACTAACGGTCTAATTATTATCAATTAAACACTGATAATTCCATTTATTATTCACTATAAATAATTATTACTAATTTTTAAAACTCAAAAATAATTTTAAAATCATTATTTAAGAAAAATCAGAATTAAAAATGATTTTTCTATAATTTTTGGAATTAAAATAAATTTATTATGATTTATTGAAAATTATTTGATTAATTATCAAAATAATTAATCATTTTTAAATAATTAATAAATAGTTAATAAATAATAAAAAAATAAGAAAAAAATTAAGAAAATAATTCAATCTAATTTTTAGAAAATAATTCAGAATTATTTATAATATAAATCAATTAATTAAACAATTAATTAATCAATTTATAAAATAATTAAATCTGATTTTTAAAATTAGTAAAAATAAATTAAAATTAAAAATCCAGAAACATATGTCAGAAATCAAACATCTGACAATTCAGATCAAAACCGGGTAATCTGAACGGGTCAAACGTGTTGGATTTCGGGTCACCAAGAACACGCCGGAATTTTTCCAGATTCCGGTGAGTTCCTGGAGTCCGGCCAAGCTCCGATCAGCCCCAAATCAACACCGTTTGGTGCTGTTTTTGAGTGCTTTTCATTGCAAATCAATACAGCAATCCAACCACGGCTAAAACATCACAGAATAACCCCTGAATCAACTTCTTCGGCGAAATCGATATAAACTCCAACCAAAAATCGAATTTGCAGAATCGTACATGAAATTGAACATTTAATGGTGCAAATCAAAGTTAAAAACATATACAATCATAACTCTAACCTTTCAGGAACCACAGATTCACAGAAATCATCGAGTTGTATTTTGAAAATCTGACAAAAACCCTAGAAATCGTGAATCACTATACAAACATCGTGTGTTCAATTAAACACCATGAATCGACTGCAAATCATCTAACAAAGCTATATCAATCATCAAAATATCAAAATAACCCTAGAATCAAAAAGTCCTAATTTGAGCATAAACCCTAGAAATCGAAAATCGAAATCAAGGCATTAAAACATGAAATTGATGCAAGAAACAGAAAGAACGGATTAAAACCTTCGATTTGAGTACTTGAACCACACGATTTGATGCTGTAATCAGTGGGAAATAACGGCTAGATTCTTCAACCCGACTTGGTTCTTCCCGACCCGATTTCAGAGAATTTTGTGTATTTTTGCAGATTTTAATGATTTATTAATTATAATTAAATAATAATTAGGCTATTTATAGTAGTAAAAACAATACTCCTAAATAAAATTAAGGGGCTAATTATACATTTAATAAAAATATTTGGCCCTAATTTTTATAATTTTTGAGTATTAAAATTTAATTTATAATTATTTTATATATGCAATATATATGCCAAAATTTCCCAAAAAATGTGAATATTGCAAAATTGCAAGGAAATAATATAAATGAAAGTCCTATAAATTTATTAAAATAAAAATGTGATTTTTGTGGGGTTTTTAACACCTAATGGGGCCCGGAAAAAGTCATTTTTCGTAAAACGAGAAAAATTATAAAATATCTAGATGTTCAGAATAATGCGATTGTAAAAGCCGTTTGATGAAAAATAAGGCCCATTATTTTATTTGAAATACTGTCTTTAAAATCATTGTTTAGGTCGTAAAACATTTGAAATGAAAGCGATGAATGCCAAATAAAATATCTGAAAAATACCTTAAAAATAGAGAAATGACACGAAATGCACATAACACATAATAGTTAGATTTCAACAGATAATCACACGTAAATGACATATTAATACACATATTTTATTATAAATATGATAGAATATAATGTAAATTTCCCGGTCGTTACATTCTCCCCTCCTTAATAGGGTATTTCTCTAACATATCACTTTCAAGTTCCCAGGTTGATTCTTCAACCATAGGGTTTCTCCACAACACTCGTACTAAATATACAAACTTATTTCTCAACACTTTCTCTTGCCGATCTAAAATTCTTACCGGATGCTCTACAAAAGACAAATCAGGTTGGATTTCTATCACCTCATACTCTATTATATGCCTAGAATCAGGATTGTATCGCTTAAGCATTGACACATGAAACACATTGTGAATATGCTGCATATGAGGCGGTAAGGCCAATTCGTACGCAAGTTTTCCTCACTTTCTTCAAAATTTCAAACGGTCCGACGTATCGTTGCTTCAATTTACCCATACTGCCAAATCTGGTCAATCCTTTCCATGGTGATATTTTGAATGATACATTTTCTCCTTCCTGATAGTCCATATCTTTTCTCGCCTGGTCTGCATGTTTGCATTGCCTATTTTGCGTTGTATCGAGTCGTTTTCGAATGAGTTCAATCTTTTCTTTTGTCTATTGAATTAATTCTGGACCTAAAATCTTGCGTTCTCCAACGTAAACTCGTAGCCTGTCTTCAATCGTTTGGATAGTTCTTTAACTTTGCCCATCAGTTTGCGGATGATAAGTGGTACTCATGTTCAATTTAGTTCCAAGACATTCTTGAAATTGTCTCCAAAATGTTGAGTTAAAACGAGGATCTCGATCAGACACGATAGATATTGGAACTCCATGTCGCATCACAATTTCCTTGAGATACAAATGCATTAACTTGTCGAGTGAAAATCTTTCGTTAATTGGTAGAAAATGTGCCGACATCGTGAGTCTGTCAATGATTACCCATATCGCATCATGATTTTCCCTAGTCCTTGGTAGTCCTACTACAAAATCCATCGCTAGATGTTCCCATTTCCATTCTGGAATGTCTAACGGTTGTAATAACCCGCTCGGACGTTGATGTTCCGCTTTAACTCGCTGGCATGTGTAGCATTTACTCACCCATTCTGCTATTTCCTTCTTCATGTTTGGCCACCAGAAGTTTTCCTTCAGATCGCGATACATTTTTATGCTCCCTGGATGAATGCAATACTTTGAATTGTGCGAATCTTGCAATATTTCTTCTTTTAATTCTACCACGTTAGGGATCCAGATTCTCGACGCAAAGTGTAAAATTCCTTCATTATCTTTCTGAGTTGTGATATCGTCTCCCGTTAGGTCGTCATCTTGACTCATCACGTCATCTTGACAGCGGCGAATCTTCTGTAACAACTCCGGTTGGAAAGTCATAGTGTAGATGGCTTCTGTAGATTCATCGGGAATACGAATCTCGATTTCCAATTTATCGAATTCCTTGGCTAATTCTTTACATGAAGTTAACCGATTCAATATTTCTTTCCTGCTCAGCGCATCTGCTACAACATTTACTTTCCCTGGATGATAACTGATCGTGACATCATAATCCTTTATCAATTCCAGCCATCGACGCTATCGCATGTTCAGCTCCTTCTGCGTAAAGATATATTTCAGACTTTTATGATCTGTGTAGATTTCATATTTTTCATCGTAGAGATAATGTCTCCAAAGCTTCAATACAAATACGATCGCTGCCAATTCTAGGTCATATGTAGGATATTTCTGTTCATGAGGTTTAAGTTCTCTCGAAGCATATGCGATGACGTTACCCTGTTATATCAATACACATCCTAGCCCACGATACGAAGCGTCACTGTGAATGACGAAATTCCCTTGCTCGTTTGGCAATACTAGTACTGGTGCGGTTACTAACCGATTATTCAACTCTTGGAAACTTTCTTCACACTTATCATTCCATACAAACTTCTCACTTTTTCGAGTTAACTTGGTCAGCGGCGTTGCTATTTTCGCAAAATCTTTGACAAATCTTCGATAATACCCGGCCAATCACAAGAAACTTTGAACTTCTGTCGGTGTCTTTGGTCATTCTCAATTCAACACAGCTTCAATCTTCACTGGATCGACTTGGATGCCTTCTTTACTGATAATATACCCTAGAAATTGTAATTCCCTTAACCAGAATTCACATTTCAAAAATTTCACGTATAGTTGCTCTTTCCTCAGAATTTCCAAAGTTATCCTCAAGTGTTCCGCATACTCTTCTTCCATCTTGAAATAAATCAAGATGTCATCAATGAATACAATCACGAATTTATCCAAATATTTCTTGAATACTCTATTCATCAAATCCATAAATGCAGCTGGCGCATTTGTCAAACCGAATGCCATTACCAAAAACTCGTAATGCCCATATTTCATACGAAACGCAGTCTTTGGAATATCTTCAGCTTTAATCTTCAATTGATGATAACCTGATCGCAAATCTATCTTTGAAAACCATGCTGCTCCTTTTAACTGATCCAACAAATCGTCGATTCTCGGTAAAGGATACTTGTTCTTGATAGTGAGTTTATTCAATTCCCGATAGTCGATGCACAGTCGCATGCTGCCGTCCTTCTTCTTTACAAACAACATCGGTGCACCCCATGGGAATACACTAGGTCGTATGATACCTCGTCCTAGAAGATCTTGCAGTTGCGTTGACAATTCCTTCATTTCGACTGGAGCCATGCGATATGGAGCTTTCGAAACTGGATCTGTGCCTGGTGCTAGATCAATCGTAAATTCAATTTCTCGATCTGGCGGTAACCCTGGAAGCTCGTCTGGAAAGACGTCTGGAAACTCACATACAACAGGAATGTCTTCTATTCTAGGACTTCCTTTTTCAGTATCTAAAATGTAAGCTATGTACGCCTCACATCCTTGTCGAAGCAATCGTTTAGTCTACATCACGGTGAGAAATTTCTTCCACTGTTTTTCGCCTTTGAATATTATTATTGCAATTTCCGCAGTTTGCAATTTGACTTTCTTATTCGTGCAATCTATCTTAGCATTATGACAAGCTAACCAATCCATTCCCAAAATGACATCAAATTCTCCTAGCTTAAAAGGAATCAAATCTACCGAAAAATGATGTCCGGCTATTTCTATATCACGGGCAGGACATACTCGATCTACTGGAACTTGGTCGTCATTCGCTAATTTTATAATTAACGTCTCGCCCAACCATTCGATTTCACAATGTAACTTATCAAGAAATTCTTCAGAAATAAATGAATGAATAGCTCCAGAATCAATTAATACTTTTGAATTTACGGCATTCACCAAAAGCGTACCTGCAATAATACTCAGACTCTGCACCGCTTCTTTCATTGTCATGTTAAGAGTCCTTTCTTTGGGTTGATTAGGCGGCGGCGGAGGTAATGCCAACACTCTTGGAATACTGGCTGCCATAGCTGGTCCTTTGCAATTTCTAGCGATATGCCCTTTCTTTCTACACTGGAAACAAGTCATTTCCGTTGTTCTACCTGCTGGACTTTCATTAGAATAATGCCTTTTTTGCTTACAGCGATAACACGTTACATCCCTTTTAATACATACACCGGTATGCTTTTGATTACATATGTTGCAGTACGGCACAGGAACTCTGACCATTCCCTGCTGACTGGAGGTTTGGAAATGATTACCTGCTTTCTGTGGACCTTGTCCTATCCTTTTAAAATTCAAATATGCTTGGGCTTGGAATCCCGGCTTTCTGCTGGAGCGACCTTGGAAACTTCCCTGTCCTTTGTCTTGCTGAGATCTTTCACTTTCGCCTTCGATAATCAAAGCTTTCTGGACTACGGCGGTATACGTTGTCAACTCCAAAACTGCAACTTGGCCACGAATCCATGGTCGTAATCCTTCCTGAAATCTTTGAACTAACTTCTCTTCAGTATCAACTTGTTCTGGGACAAACCTAGCCAACTGAGTAAATTTGGCCTCATATTCTGCCACAGACATATTTCCCTGCTTCTGTTCCAAAAACTTAATCTGCATTTGATTCTTCACATAATGAGGAAAATGCTTTTCTAAAAACAATTCTTTGAACCTATCCCAAGCAACAACTTCTTCACCCTCTAAAGCCTTTTTAGATTCCCACCAATAATTTGCCTCTCCTTTCAACAAGTAACTAGCAAAATCAGTCTTCTGGTCCTCACCGATCTTCACTAGTGCAAACGCTTTCTCTATCTCTTTTAACCAGGTGGTAGCTTTAATAGGAACAGTAGACCCTTCAAATTCTGGAGGTTTAACTGACTGAAACTGCTTAAAAGTAACAACAGGTAATACTTGTGGTAATTGAGGCTCAGGACGAGGTGGCTGTTATAACATTTGTTGTTGTATCTGCTGTTGTTGATGCTGCATCTGCTGTTGCATCATTACCATATGTTGTTGCATCAGATGGAACATTTGGTTCATGGTCTCATTAGTCTGATCTTCAGAATTGCTGTTAGAGGCCTCAGCCCTAGTCTTTCTTTTTGGTGCCATCTTCTTCTGATAATAAAATAGCTGATATTTCTTTAAAAATTTAATAAACAATTGACAAGACGTAAGGAAAACAATTTATCCAGTATTAATAACATGGTTTATATAAAGAAAATAGTTGCTGAATGTAAAAACTGGAGATATAAACAGTTAAATAAAATGGTTGTTCTTTATCTTCTTTCTTTTCTTTTTTTTCAACAGGAATTATAATATGGAAAGCTGTAAAACAATAAAGTTAAAGTAAATACTGTAAAACTATAAAGACTGAAATTTAAATAAAAGAAATTTGAAAAGTTCAGTTTATATATATGTGACACCAGCCTCATGTATAAATGCTTGATACAAAAAGTCTCGGGCTACTGGTAATCACTACGGTTACAAGTCACACTACCGCTACATGTCAAACTACTACCACCAGTTAAACTACTAGTACATACGTACACACTACTCACTAAGTTATACTATGTTGCCTCTATATACATCTGTATCCCGGAGTCGCTGTCTCAAACTATCACTGCCTCAAAACCCAGGCGGAATACGCCTAAGCTCCTCTCTAAGTGTCTGGACCAAAGTCTGTGCCAAGCGGAATATCCTGTAGAACTCTGTGAAAAAAGAGGTCCATCATGGGTCAAATCATCAAGCTCCCAAGTGGCACTCATCAACACTGACTGTAATCGCTGTCTCATATAATAATCCGGCTATAGGGCTGCTAACGGTCCTCTGTCCCTCTGATCAAATAGATGCATGATCTCTCGACACTGTGCTCGCCAATACTGCACATCATCCCTCAGAACTCTATACTCATGTTATGGTACCATATATGGCTAAGCAACCTGACCTACTGACTCCTGTGAAGGAACCCTCAGAATACCTGCACCCTGCTATGGTAAACCTAACTGTAGATCCACATCATGCTCTCCCATCCCCTCGACTGGAATCATCTGAACTATGTCCGGCTCTGGGGCATGCACTGGTATAGGAGCTAACAATGGTGGTGGTGGTAACTCTTGCTCAATACCCGGTATAAACTGATGCTCAATTGGTAAAGGAACCATCGGCTCAAAGAACTCAAAGGGATCAAACATCTCTATGGGGTCATGAACTATCCCCTGTACTGGTGGTACCAGCTCCTATAGCAATGGTGGTGGAGGTGGTAGAGGAGGAAATATATACTCAGATACTGGAGGTATAACTGGTGCTGCTGGCCCAGTGACTGTCCTCTCAGAAGATGCAGAATAACCAGAAGATGCCATCTGATAATATACCAAAGAATAGAAAAGGTCACTAGACAATCCTAAGACTTATACTTCCTTATTCTAATCTGACCTAAATCCTAACACTATTCTTCCTAATTTTACTATCCCTATCTTATGTGATCTCCGTATCTTATCTTAATCCTAATGTTCTTGTTTTCAGGGACCAAACCTACAGCTCTAATGCCAAACTGTAATGCCCTCCAGACCCGGGGTATAAGTCTGGGGGTTACTAGCTAAATACCAAACATGTACAATCTGATTAACAATTAATAAAGAAAAGAAATTAAACCCCTTTAACACTAACCAGGATCTTTTTAGGTTGAAGTATGAAAACAAGAACCACTAACTACTTTATTACAAACCAATTCAAAATCTCACAAGCTCTCTTTATTACAGGCCATTGTCTAATTCATTTTTAAACTAAGTTCAACTTTTATTCAAACACACAAACTATCTATCAACACTCCACCTGCTCGGGCAACTCAAAGCTTTCTTCCTGGATTGGGATCAACACTTTGGGTATAAGAGGATCCCGAGGCTTGACCCGCTTCTTTACCACTCGAGTCCAGATGGGTTTCATATTCCTTCTTAACTGAAAACAATAAGGTGAATAACAACAAAAAGGGGTGAGCCAAAAATTGCTCAACAAGTCCACAAAGTATAAACAGTGTTAAAGCATTTTAAATAAATCCGTAATCCCGGGTATATCTGCAAAGATATAACCCTAACGAGAATAAAAAGAAGGCCATTACTGGAGAGTACAAATGAACTAAACTGGACAAAAGTTCGCATCTATATTCTGCTGATCAGTCAGAATATAATGCAGATCTATATCTCACTATATAGATCCAGTCGGGTACCCAGGCACTACAGCCCATATCGAGGTACCAGTCATCCCGGACCTCAGGATTAAGACACACTCAATCCCAAAAATATCATTATCCAGTCCATCGCTTAGCAACCGGAATAATCTGTATGCTTTGATATATTCTAAATACAAAAATATATCAATCTCAATGTATCATCAATTGAATATGAATCATGAATCCAAAGAAACGGAGAAATCAAGAATCGAAATGAAATATGAACAAAGGAATATCAAGTGTGTATCAGTGATTAAGAACAAGAATCAAAAGAGTGCAAATATGATAAGCATTTGAAGAAATATCACTATTCTGAAAATAGAATAGGGGAAAAAAACTTGCCTTCTGTACGATTCACTGCAATTAGATCACTTTCGTCTATCACCTTGGACTAATACCGACTCAACTTGCCTGGCTGGCTTAGCTTCTGTTAGCAAGACAGACTGGTTAAGTCACTTCGTACTTAAATTGCATCTTGAATCGACTTCACACCGTTCCTAACATCAACCAATGCGCTTATGACCGACTAATGTATTACTTATTAGCAATTAAGACTCAATTAACCACGTAATACACATAAGCACATAATCAGTTTTATAGTTAAAATAATTTTTAGAACCAAAATCGACTCGCTGATTGCTCAACTGATCGTTATCTGACTCGTTTCCCATTTTTCCGGAATTTTTCGGACTCGTCTCGGTACGCATTTCGATTGATAATCAAACAAGTAACAAAATCAACTAATTTTTAGAAGAAATTAAGCTTTGATATTATTTTTAATGAAAAGAATTCATTTTTCTGAGTCAACAGGGTTTCATTTTACTCGAATCGGACTAACGGTCTAATTATTATCAATTAAATACTGATAATTCCATTTATTATTCACTATAAATAATTATTACTAATTTTTAAAACTCAAAAATAATTTTTAAATCATTATTTTAGAAAAATCAGAAGAAAAATCAGAATTAAAAATGATTTTTCTATAATATATGGAATTAAAATGAATTTATTATGATTTATTGAAAATTATTAGATTAATTATCAAAATAATTAGTCATTTTTAAATAAATAATAAATAGTTAATAAATAATAAATAATAAATAAATAATAAATAATTAAGAAAATAATTTAATCTGATTTTTAGAAAATAATTCAGAATTATTTATAATATAAATCAATTAATTAAATAATTAATTAATCAATTTATAAAATAAATAAATCTGATTTTTAAAATTAGTAAATATAAAATAAAATTAAAAATCCAGAAACAGATGTCAGAAATCAAATATCTGACAATTCAGATCAGAACAGGGTAATCTGAACGGGTCAAATGGGTTGTATTCCGGGTCACCAAGAACACGCCGGAATTTTTCCAGATTCCGGTGAGTTCCCGGAGTCCGGCCAAGCTCCGATCAGCCCCAAATCAACACCGTTTGGTGCTGTTTTTGAGTGCTTTTCATTGCAAATCAACACAGCAATCCAATCACGGCCAAAACATCACAGAATAACCCCTGAATAAACTTCTCCGGCGAAATCAACATAAACTCCGGCCAACAATCGAATTTGCAGAATCGTACATGAAATTGAACATTTAATAATGCAAATCAAAGCTAAGAACATAAACAATCATAACCCTAACCTTTCAGGAACCACAGATTCACAGAAATCATCGAGTTGTATTTTGAAAATCTGACATAAACCCTAGAAATCGTGAATCACTATACAAACATCGTGTGTTCAATTAAACACCATGAATCGACTGTAAATCATCAAACAAATCTATATCAATCATCAAAACATCAAAATAACCCTAGAATCAAAAAGTCCTAATTCGAGTATAAACCCTAGAAATCGAAAATCAAAATCAAAATCAAGGCATTAAAACATGAAATTGATACAAGAAACAGAAAGAATGGATCAAAACCTTCGATTTGAGTACTTGAATAATACGATTTGATGCTGTAATCAGTGAGAAATCACGGCTTCATTCTTCAACCCGACTCGGTTCTTCCCGACCCGATTTCAGAGAATTTTGTGTATTTTTGCAGATTTTAATGATTTATTAATTATAATTAAATAATAATTAGGCTATTTATAGTAGTAAAAATAATACTCCTAAATAAAATTAAGGGGCTAATAATACATTTAATAAAAATATATGGCCCTAATTTTTATAATTTTTGAATATTAAAATTTAATTTATAATTATTTTATATATGAATTTAATTATTTAATTTATAGTAGTAACAAATGATTATTCAATTAATTAAATCCATAAATAATTAATTAAATATATTATAAATAATCAAATCAAATTGGATTTTTGAAATTATTAAAAGAGAATATTTTTTGAAATAAAAAAATAATAATTTAGGTAATTATTAAATAATTAACCAAATTAAAGTTGGAAATAAAAAAAATCAGTTTTAGAAATAAAAACTGAATTTTGAATTATTTTTAATAGGGGAAATCCAGAAACAGGTTTTTGATTTTGAAATTGGATAAAATATGATCAAAACTGCGTTGCAATTAACCCAAAAGGGTCATTACCGGGTCACCCAACCCGTCCGGGTTGGGATGAACTCCGGCGACCCCTGCCCAGATTCCGGCGACGGAGTTCACCGCCGGCCGCCTCCGTTCAGACCAAACCAGCCGGGTTTCTCAACCTTTTCGCATCAAAATTAATCATAACTGATCGAGAAACACAACGAGAACAATAACAACGTAAATCATCATCCAAATCGTCGGAATCGATGATCGCCGACTTAACGTTGGCAACACATTCCGGTGAACGTCAAAATCATCAGTTTCTTAACCAACCTCGACGTTCTATACGTCAAAATGAAGTCTACAATTCGTACAATCTATCCATTAAATCAGAATATACAAACAATCACTGATAAACCCAGAAAATCTAATAAAACCAATTGATTAATATGTCTAACTCGACCTATACGAATCTGTACTATAATCTCAATGAAATTGATATAAATCGATTGCATACATCAAGATAAAGCCATATATAACATCAAAATCATCCAAATATTACTCAAGCAAAAATCCCCTATTCGGTTCAACAACGCTAAAATTTTGAATCGAAAATTTACCAATCGTCGAAACGATTTAATGGTAGATTAAGGAAGAGAAGAACGAGGGCTTCAAATCGGCTACTAGAGCATCAAAATCTGATACCGGAATCATCTTCAACTTTCCAGTTGAATTCCCACACTCAAGAACCCCCGCAAATATGTTCTTGGACTTTCAATTTTATTTCCTGAAATTTTTAATAAAAGTAAATAAAATAAAAATATTTGTAGCTATTTATATTAATCAGAATATAAGAACCCAAAAATTAATTAAGGGTGTATTTATCCCCTAACTAATGTAATTAGGCTCAAAAATAATATTTACGGGGAATAATTTTAAAAACGATAAAATACAAAATTTACATCAAAATTCCCCAAAAATTGAGAATAATGAAAAAATGAAGAAATATTAGGTATTTGAAATACGCATAATTTTATAAAAACAAAAACATAAATTTTGTGGGCTTTGAGAAATAGAACCGCTTACTAATTTAAAAAAAAATCCTGAAAAACACATAAAATACATTCAAACAAAAATAAAACGAGATAAAATGAATACCGATAAAGAAGCAAATAAACACGCGTCCCAATTGCATACAATCCCATATAAATACATTTTAAACACGTAACGAGTATCCCGTTAGATCATAACGGATCAAAAAATAGATTACTTAACCGCTAAGTAACTATAAAATTGATATAATTTAGTATCAAATTTGGATATAATGTAATAATATCCCGTCTTTCAATATTACGGGTTTTGTTGTTTTATCAAAACGATTATTGTATCGAAAATTTTGTGCCGGGACGCGTACGGGTCAAACCGTAATCCGGATCGAAAAAGTTAAAACACGGAAAATGTTCAGAATATCCAGATTAGGTTTGGAAGGAGTTTTTGGAAGAGTTTCGGGTTGTAAAAAGGTACAAACGGATGAAGTTGGACGATTCCCGGCTTTATAAAATAGTTTTGTAATTATTCAGAAAATAATTAATAAATCCATAAATCATTATAATATCATATAATAGTCCAAAAATTAACAAAAAATATCACCATTACTCAAAGAATATCATATATAAACATCCAAAATGTCAACTACAATTACCAGATAACTCACCAAAAATTCACATAATAATCACATAATCAACTTCAAATAATAATTTTAATAATATCTGAAAATATGTGATATTACAGATATGAGTAGACATATACATATACATATATTTATATTAATATCTAAATAAGAGTAAGGATTATTCTTATGTAAATAATATTAATTAGGCTTCAAAATATTTCTTTTATATGATTGGATATATATGTTCTTTGTTATAAAAAGAAAAGGATGAAGGGAAAGGACAAGAACCCTAACTAGCCTCCCTTTTTCTCTCTTCCAAATATAAATACATATACATAGATTTTTTGGCGAATTGAGGTGTGATCGTTGTTGAACTTTGCCGGCTTGTGACGGATTTTTCTGTCGCTCCAGTATCCGAGAAATTAATTTACGATAGCCCAACACAGCATAGGTGTGGCGAGTTTATCTTCAAGAACATTCGTGTCATTTATAAGATTCTTATATAATATTAAACCTACAATATAGATAACCTTTATTTATTTTATTGTTAAATATTATTGTTTCTGACTCTCGAATTCGTTTGACCTTCATGATTTATTTTGTTAATTGATTTTAATTACCAATTCTTAAATTATGATTTATATTGAATATAATCGCCCTAACGCGTAATTCAAGACTGTGAATGAAATTATCTTTACTTCTAGTGGTTAACCTTTTGATGGTACTGTACCCACCATTAATTGGGCCACTTATCAATTTCCACGGCCTATTAATCTGTCGGGTATGTCTGGCAAGTTCGGTAGTGGTTTTAGTTTTTCTCGACGATAGAAATCGATGAGAATGTTGTTAACGGTTAAGGGTCTAGGGTCGGTGATGCATTATAACCTAAATGTTGTTAATCAAGATAAAGACGATACTATAACAACTTATATTATATGCATAGAGAAAGATATAGTGGCAAGGGCTACAATTCTTGTAGTTATAGTATACACTTTATTTGCTGTTTATTTATCAAAGGCCTATAATGCAAAGTTTTTGTGAAAGATGCTTGATTAGACACATAATCCTGTCTCACGAGGTCTAAAAAAGGATACTGTGTATAAGTTCCTTGACTTGAAGCTTGTAGACTCTAAGTCCATGACTGAGCAGGTGAACGAATTTAAATGATTATACATACTTTAAAGGAGTTCGATATGGATCTTCCTAAAAAGTTTTAGGTGATTATGTGATTATAAAACTTCTTAAGTCATGGGAAGAGTTCTCTCTTTTCATAATAAAACAGAAAGGAGAGATTACTTGAACTAATCTGATGCTGGATATCTGTATGCAAGAGCAACACAAGTCTAAACATGGTCATGTGATGCCGGTTATAAGAGGGAGTGTGAAGATAAACATCGTGACAGCTGATCAGAAATGAACACTAGCTAGTAAGAAAAGTAACAGTAACTCTGACAATGAAAAAACAAGGCTAAAACCAAAGATAAAAAAACCATGTTAGTCGTGTGGACATATAGGTCATTGGAGTAAAGATTAATTTAAAAAAACTGATGTAGTGGCTCCGAAAAATACCGTGATTGGGACTAGAACCATTGTTGTGCCTCTAGCTAATATGGTTATTTTTGAAGCACATGCTTCTATAATCAATGAAGGGTAAGTGACCTATAAAACTATATTACTATTTATTTATCTTCCGAATGTGTGGTTGATTGATACTGCAGCTAATGTGCACATTTGTGCTGCCAAAACTCTATTTGTATCATATCAACTGGCTCATAAAAGGACAGTGACTATGGGAATGCTAGTGTTGTATAAGTGTTAGAAATAAGAAACATGCACTTGAAGTTCTCTTATAGGCGTGTTCTATCCCTGATTAGAGTCCATCATATTCCTAACATTCGTAGAAATATTATTAGTCGATCTTGTTTAGTTAAGGACGATTTTGAACTTTTTTTGAAGTATAATAAAGTAGTTATCACTCATGTCGGTGTATTCCTTAGAAAAGGTTATTTGTCGATTATTTTATTTTTTATTAATGTTGAACCTGTGATTGATGGTTTGGTTAATGAAATTGTTGCTTCTTCTATTAATTGGGTTGAATCATCTAATTTTTGGCACTCTCGAATTGATCATTTAATATCTGGTTCTCTAATGAGTATGATGAATTTAGAATTGATTCCAAAATATGCAATTAGTAACAAATCTAGGTGTCCAGTATCTGTCTCTTCTAAAATCAATAAGAAAATCACTTCATAATGTTGTAAGGGATTCGAAAATATTAGATTTAGTTCATAGTGAATTTAATGTCTTGTTTACTAAAGACAATAAAAGATATTTTATTACCTTTATTTATGATTGTAGCAGATACTATTATTTTTATTTGCTTAGAAATAAGGATGAAGAACTTGTTAAGTTCATTATGTATAAAAGTCAGTCATTTTTATTATCTAAAAAGGTTCACTCTATATTTCTTGTAGTGAACAGAACAGAATATCTTAATTCATTTTTTTTAAAAAGGGAACTAGAATAAAATAATTTAAATACTTAAACTACATAGTACCCAACAATTAGTTATATCATTATATCATATAATAAAACTTTAAAACTTTGGACTTTTCTTTATCCTCGAAATAGATTATTTCCATGAGTATTTATAGGTGGAGATAAATACAAAATACAGATGTAAAAGCTTACAATGAGATGAGCTATTATTCAAATAAAGTTATAATGAAATTTTAAATCAAACCTCAACATGAGAGGCAATATAAATTTTTAAGGATGAAGTGATCTAACTAGACTTTTATGTTTTATTAAGTCATGTAGGTGATTGGTTATTTGGTGCTCAAGAATTGGCATAAGTATTTTGTAGTGACATCATTGATGAGTGTCTTACATATTTGTTTTTGTCCAACTTCGTGTAATATGTGTAATTAGTATACCACAATTCATAATAACATCAAACCACAAAAATTATAGTATGAAGTCACAAAAATTGACCATCAAATACTTCATTTAGCAAATTGAAGAACATTTTACTAATAACATCTTACATTATACTTTTCATTGGACTTTTTCTACTATCGAGGGGCATGTGATAGATTGACTTAATTTCTAGAAATCTGGTATGCCCATATGCCCACACAAGCAATTAATTGGTTCCTCAATGATTTACTTGGATTTAACTAAATAACATTAGATAATAATTTGTAAAAGAATAAAGAAATATTTGGTTTTTAATATTAGTACTTAAATAGATATCTATTTTTTTAGTTCATAAGATTGAAACATATATAGATATTTCACTTTTATGTTTCATTTTTAATATTTTTGTAGGATTTTGAATTGTTTTAGTTTTAGATATTTTTATATCTACAGCAGTATGGAAAATATATGGGTGGAAAAAGATTTAAACTTGATATGATATGCCCTTTTCCTCCCAAATGTACAAATTCAGTATTTCAATGCATAAGATGACCACATAACATTCACTACATAGTATTTATGTATAAAATAAAAATATGGCCTTATCTAACAAAGTATCAAGGAGAAATCAATTATAAATAATTTTTTAAACACTGTAAGAGTTAATCTTTCAACCAGGACAAACAAGGCTCACTTTTAAGAAAAGATTCAAGAGTTAAAATTCTTGATAATAACTATAATAATTTATTACAACACTATGTATATATTAACATGATTTACTTAAAGTTATTATTGTTTTCTTTCTTCACATTCATTGGTGTAATAGTGATTTGTGATTTGGGTCTTAATTTAGCAGCATCAACTCTGTAAGAAGTGGCTAGCAACCATTGGGGCTAATCATTTCCCCTTGTCCTTCCAGCCTCACGTGTCATAATCTTCAAAACCTATTAGTAGGATCCAATTTCATGAGCATGTGTTTGGTTTGTTGTAAAAAAGGTGGAAAATACTTGTCCAATTAAATTTGGAATGTAACCCTTACCATATAAAAAAATATTTAATATTTTGCATCAATTTATTAAATTGCAAAAAATACCTAACATATAGGGCTAATCCTTAATATTGTGGAGCATTTTCTTCATTGTTTGAGTGCAAATACAAACACAAATATATTATGTAAAGATTTTGGAATAAAATATTCATCATTATATTAAAAAGATACAAATAGAGGTTAATATTGAAGAAGAAGGTTATCAACTAATTTTTTCTATCCACCTACCAAAAAGTCAATCCAAAATTAATAGACTAATAATGTAATTGGGTTCAAACAACAAACATTAATATAATTAATATTTTTTCTAATACTTAAATTTGATTTTTTCTATCTCTTGGCTTGTAATTAATTTGTAAAAATATGGTAGAATAAAAGAAAAAAATCAAGAATAACATTTTTTGTGGGAACAATCACATCCACTTTCTTTATGTCTATTATCCATTATAAATAATAACTACCAAATAATGCTATCTAAATTGTCCGATCTCCTTTTTATTGTCCATTATAAACAACAACTACCAAATAATTCTATCCAAATTGTCAGATCTCCTTTTTATATGGCCAGGACCTAGGAGGACACAGAGAATCTCTTTTAAATTAACTATTCTCTAGAAATTTAAAAAATATCAACACATGATACTTGTATGGGTTAAAAAAGATAGATTAAAAACAACATATCAAATCTTAAAGGTAGGTTAAAAACAAAGAAAATGGAAATCAATAATAAAAAATAAAATATATGGAGATATAATGTACTCACTCACAAAAATATACCTGGGCACTTGTGTGTATATGTATGATGGCATCTGAATTAGGAACTTCATGTAACTTACACATGTGTCTCCTTCAATATAGTGAAATAAACCTTCTAATTTTAAAAGACAAAAGGGGTGGCTTTAGCCTTTTCCCTATGTTCAATACTCATATAACATTTATTTTAGATATCATAAATCTATAAGACAGGATATGGGAGATGTTGTAAACACATGACTAGTGGTGTATGGTTATAAACTAAATAAGGAAAATTCTAGAATGTACTAGTAGGGGAGGTTTTGTTTTTAGAAAATTTACATTCAAGTTTCTAGAATGGACTAGAAATACTAATTCATTCTTATTATCTTGAGGGGTTGCTACCCAAAATGCCTTTTTTCCTGGACTCTTGTTTGTCTTCGGGCTGGGCCTTCCCTAGACTGTAAATTTCTTTGGCTCATTATGGTTATGATTTATTTAAATGAAGCAATACGAAAACTTGTTGATCTCTTAATAATTGTGAATCATACTAAATAAATCAAAACACAGTAAATGTTTCTATTCTCATTCAATTTGATCTATAAATGGTATAAGATATATGTTAAAAATTATCTATAAATTAACAAAAATAAACATTCATTTAGTTTCTTAAATGTATAAGATATCTCTTACAAATAATTAAGAAATTTCTTAAGAACTCTTTGTTTATAGTTTGTCAATAACTTCTATTTGAAATATTAAAATTTATTTCGACTAATATGATTTCAGCTCTTTATTAAAAACTCTGTAGTACAAAAACTAAACCTCACACACTTTTGTATAAGTAAATCTGGAAAAGTTTAAGAAACTGAAAAACAATTTTTATTGATATCTAATTTTCTACTAATACATTCTAACATAAACTTATAAAGTAGAAAACTACTAATAAAATAGAAACCACTACTCCTGAAAATACTCTAGGTCTCTACTTCCTGAAAACTCTCCTATCAATGCTGTAACAACAAACGACTAAGTCATAAAGCCTTGTATATGCTTCGCCATCGGTATTTATTAAAAACAAATATGCTTAGATTAAGACAACTATCAACATACTATCCCCTAATCTAAGCTAGTATCTGCAGATTCTTGTTGCCCAACATATCACACATTTTCTGAAATTTAACACTAGATAATGCCTTGGTAGGAACGTCTGCCCGCTGCTCCTCTGTACGCACATATTTTATTTCAATCTCACCTCGTTCCACACACTCACGAATAAAGTGATATCGTATATCGATATGTTTACTCCTCCCTTGAAATACCCGATTTTTAGCAAGATTTATTGCAGACCTGTTGTCTACATATATTAGCACTGGTTGCTGCTTCATATCCGTTATTTTTCTCAGTAAATTCTTCAGCCAAACCCCTTGACAATTTGCCGATGTTGCCTCCATAAACTCAGCCTCACATGAGGATAAAGCTACACACCGCTGCTTTTGTGAAACCCACGTAATGAGGCTTTCATCTAAATAAAATGCCATGCCACTAGTGCTACGTCTATCCTCTATATTTCCTACGAGATCACTATCAGAATAGCCTCATAGTAGAAACTTTCTGGTTCCCTTTACATATACCAGTCCAAACTCCATGGTTCCTTTAATGTATCGCAAAATTCGCTTAACAATACCTAGATGAAGCTCTGTAGCACATTCCATGTAGCGACTAACAATGCCAACTACATACGCAATGTTAGGTCACGTGTGCACCAAATACCTCAGCCCTCCGACCATGCTCTTGTATTGAGTTGGGATAATAGCCTTTCCCTCTACATCCTTGTCTAGCTGAACCTTTGCTTCCATTAGGTATTTGGCCAGATTACAGTCAAACATACTAGCCTTCTCAAGTAATTTTTGAGCGTATTCAGTTTGTTTGAGCTTAATATATTCTCCTTTCTAGATACCCAAATAGTGAGATAACTTACCCAAATCACTTAAGTCAAACTCCTTGTTCATTTGCTTCTTAAACCTTTCAATTAATGAAACATTCATTCCTGTGATCAGTAAATCATCGACATAAATGCCAATAATTAACACCTCATCTCCTTCTCTTTTGGTGTACACAACATGCTCATAGGGACATATTTCAAACCCCAGGCTTACGAGATACTTACTGAGTCGATCATAGCATGCACGGGGTGCCTGACGTAATCCGTAAAGAGCCTTCATCAATTTGTAAACCAAATGTTCTCTATTTTTCATTACGAATCCTTGAGGTTGAGACACAAAAACTGTCTCATGCAACTCTCCATTTAGAAAGGCAGATTTAACGTCTAAGTGGTGAACTTCCCACTCGTTCTTGGCTGACAAACCTAGTAACAATCTGAGTGTCTCAAGGCGTGTTACTGGCGCAAAGACCTCGTCATAGTGGATTTCTTGTTTCTGCACATATCCCTTCTCCACGAGCCTGGATTTATGCAGTAATTATATTCTTATTCGTGTCCCTTTTTAGCTTGAATACCCATTTCAAACCCACAGATTTATGTCCACACAGCAACTCCACCAGATTCCAAGTCTTATTTCTTTCAATGGAGTCTATTTCTTCTTTCATGGCTTGTTTCCAGGCATCATCAACAGCTGCTTCTTTAGTAGTTTGAAGGTTCATCTCTCCCTTCCAATATCAGCTCACTCTCAGCTTCAACCTCCTCTGTTTCATTATAAATATCGCTAAGCAACCGGAAATTTCTGGGTTCACTGCTAGTACTACTTGTATTACTTCCCTGAGGACTACTCTCCCCCATTTCCGAACTTGCATCTGCCTAGGAATTAGAACTAAAACTCCCTACATTTCCTGTGTTGAAGCTCCCTGTATTTCATATTGTACTCGCATCCATATTTTCCCCTTTACTGAATTCAGTTAAGCCGGTGTTCAGGACATCAAAAGTATCTATAACGCTTTGACTCTGGCTTGTCTGCATTTGCTCACCCCAAATCCAGGCTTTCTTTTCTTCAAAAATTACATCTTTGCTGATGTGCATAGCCCTAGACACTGGATCAAATAATCTATACCCTTTTGTTCCCGGTTCTCTACCCAGATGAACAATAATTTTTTTCTATCACTGAGTTTAGTTGTGTGCATATATGGCAATTTAATGTGTGCAACACAACCAAAGACTTTAACATGTCCAATATCTGGCTTATCCCCCGTCCAAGCTTCATACGGTGTCTATCCTGAGAGTGCACGGGTGGGTAAGCGATTTAAAATATACACTGAGTGTCTTGCAGCTTCTCCCCATAATTCATATTGCATTTTCATGGATTTAAGAAAGCTCCTGGCCATTTACACGACTGTCCTATTTCTACGCTCTACCACTCCATTTTGTTGAGGAGTGTTGGGTGTAGTAATATTGTCTATAATCCCCGTATCTTCACAGAATTTCTTGAACTCATTAGACAAAAACTCTCCACCTCTATCCGTACGAAGTTTTTTTATTCTTTTCTCTAAATCCTTTTCTACCACATTTCTGAATTTCTTGAAGGCATCCAGTGCTTCAGTTTTTAGTTTTCAGCATGTAAATCCACATTTTTCTGCTGAAATCATCAACCAACAATAGGAAGTATCTATTACCTCCCTTTGTTTCTGGAAAAATTGACCCACATAGGTCACCGTGAATTAATTCTAAAACCTCTTTAGAATGAAATTCAGCTTGGTGAGGAACAGACTTCCTGGTCTGTTTTTCCATTAAGCATCCCGTACACACCTCACTAGGTTGGATAAAATCTGGAAAACCTCAAGCCATCTTGTTCACAGACATTAAGTTCATAGCCTAGAAGTTAACATGGCCAAGACGAGAGTGCCATAGCCATGTGGACTCTTTCCGGCTTGTCATCAAGCACATTGGACCTGCAGATTTAATAACGAGTCTGTACAACCTATTTTCTTAGCGCTTAACTTTCATAATCAAATGACCACTGACATCTTAAACCCACAAAAACAAATTCTTGAGTACTACTTTATTTCCACCTTCTGATAACTGACCCAGTGATATGATATTATTGCATAAATCAGGAATAAAATATACCTATTTGAAGATTAATTCCACCCCATTATTATACTGAAATGCAACCGAGCCCTTTCCGTTTATATTACTGTTGAACCATATCCAAATCTTACTCGTCCTGTCACGTTCTCGCCCAAAGTTTTGAATTTTGATCAATAACCCGTCATGTGATTGCTTGCTGCATTGTCCAAGTAACAAATGTTAGAATTCCCCCTTTTAACACCACTTAGATTCAATGAAGGTGTTACTTCTCCTTCGTTCAACAAGAGTTTTTTGTTGTCTTTATTTTCTGCAACACTTTGTACCATCAACAGAGCATGCTCATCGTCTTGTACCTAGGGTGAGATTATCTTCAGATTTTTGCTCCTTCTCACGTTCACGCTTGGGCTTACAGAATTCTATAGCGAAATGTCCATATACACCACAATTGAAACACCGAACTTTACTTCTGTCTCGCCTTGGGTATGATCCACTACCTTGATTCTTTGTGCCCGGAGACAGTTCTCATTTGCCTAATTTCTTTACCCACTCATCCCTCGTGAGCAGTAGTTATCCTTCATTGCCTTCCCTTTTCCTCCATTCCTCTTCAGTTAGTAGTAATTGACCACCACTGGATTCACTTTTCCCACGCATCCTCTCCTCATGTGCTTTGAGGGATCCCACTGCCTCCTGAATAGTCATGGTGTCTAAGTTCCCAAATTGTTCTATCGTTGACATGATTTGTAAATTTTTGATAGGAATAACTTTGAATAACTTCTTCAAAACGTATTCTTCATCCACTGTTTCTCCAAGAGAACGTATGTTCGTCACCATACCGTTTAGCTTCATGCAAAAGTCATCAATCAGTTCCGTTTCTTTCATGCTCAGGAATTTAAATTCAGCCTTCAGTGTCTGTATCCTACCCTTCTTAACTCGATAAACTGCCTAAACACATGGTTTTCACATCCTCCCACGCTTCTTTGGTCGTCTCCTTATCATCAATTATCAACAAGATATCCTCAGAGATTCCCTGGTATATTACAGTCAGTGCCATCTTGTCTGTCTTGTCCTCAATGGTGCCTTTCGGATATGTATGTGCTTTCATGTAAACTTTCATTTTAAGGGACCAAGCGGTATATTTACTCTTTGTAAGTATTGGATAGGTAAGGCCAACTGAATTCTCTTTGCTCTTCTGCGTCTCAATAGTAGCTGTTTGTTTTGGCATGTACTTGGGCATATAGCTCTTATACCAAATATAGTACCAAAACTAAACCTCACACACTTTTGTATAAGTAAATCTGGAGAAGTTTAAGAAATGAAAAACAATCCAGTGAATTCAGTGGTGGTCAATTACGTGACAGGATGAGTAATATTTGGAGATGGTTTAACACTAGATATAAAAGGAAAGGGCTCGGTTGCATTTTAGTGTAATAATGGGGAGGAATAAATCTTCAAAGTGGTATATTTTAAATGTCGTACCAAAACTAAACCACATACACTTTTGTATAATTAAATCTGGAGAAGTTTAAGAAATGAAAAAACAATTTTTATTGATATCTAATTTTCTACTAATACATTCTAACATAAACTTATAAAATAGAAAACTACTAACAAAATAGAAACCACTACTCCTGAAAATACTCCTGGTCTGCTACTTCCTAAAAACTCTCCTCACAATGCTTGTAACAATAAATGACTAAGTCATACATCCTTGTATATAATTTGCCATCTGTATTTATTAAAAACAAATAGGCTTAGATTAAGACAACTACCAACAAACTCAACCCTTTTAAAAAGATTACTTCAAGAAAAATATTTTCACAAAGTTTTCTTGGCTTATCGTTTTCATTATATTATGTTTGCACTCTTTACAAACTAGAAAAAACTTAACTTCAACGAAATGCATTAACACACAAGTAACAAATTAAGTGAGGGCTTATATTTTATGTAATAGGCCAAACGTAATTGACCAATTTATCATTATTTTTTAGCATTACACTTAGAATTTTTCTGTGGAGGAGTCGATTGTGATATCTTTACGGAAGAGAGCGAAAATATCTTAGATTAAAGAAGATGATGAGTGAAGGATAAAGATATAGATATTTTAATAAATATGTGAGTGTTAACAAGTGATTTAGGGAGTCAACATTATGTGTGATTGTATTTTAATATTTAATTGTGTAAAATTGTATTT
The DNA here is from genome assembly GCF_009905375.1 of Apium graveolens. Classification (NCBI taxonomy): domain Eukaryota; kingdom Viridiplantae; phylum Streptophyta; class Magnoliopsida; order Apiales; family Apiaceae; genus Apium; species Apium graveolens. The sequence goes on along the minus strand of NC_133652.1, from coordinate 293,592,626 downwards.
TAATTTTAAATTGAAACAGACTGCGTAAACGATGTACGAGAGTGAAGGATAGGATATAGGCCCATACATTCACAACAAATTGGGGTATTTAAGGCATTTTATCTTTTGATTATAAAATATAACAATTTTAGTTAAACATATTTAATAATAATATTTCTAACTTAATTTCTTATTATATGGACTTATCCATATTGTTGTTAGTTATGGTCATATCCTACCAATTTAATATGCAATCTAAAATCTTTTTTATCTTAGTCGTTCCATTTAAAATAAAATAATATTCTTTAACCAATGATAAGTACGTATTATATATTAAATAGAACTTTCTAGCCTTTCAATTATTTGAAACCAAAAAAGTAGGTATATTAAACCGAATAGAATAATTATGCACAATTCCTAATTATTTTTTCTTTCAAATTTTGTATTATATATTTCAAACAATTTTTTAAACCTTGAATGAATTAAACATTACTATGTGAGCTTAGCATGGATTGTAAAATTTTCAAAATCTGATTTATAGAATTCAAGATTGAGGCGAAATAAAATAAAATGAAACTCGGTAATTTGATTTCTAAATAGAAAATAAAATATTCTGGCATTACCCTCCAAAATATATTTAAAATTTGATAGTCGATTGCATTATCTTAGCAAACAAAAAAATTTGTAGCAATTCCCATAAGATTTAAGCTGTTAGCTCCGAATATTTTCAAAATGAGCTTCCTCTTTATTATTAAAATTTCTAGGACAACAAACACCCATCCCATAAATAAAGAGTAGTTGGGGAAAGTCATCCAAACTAATGTAGTGTGTTCTTCTCTTGTGACATTTTTAATAATGTTGTTAATCATGTTTTATGGGCCACCCCTTGGCTCTCCCATGGAGCTCAACCATTCCCCAAATTCATCTTTATAAATATTTATGTTCATCTTTATAAACATCTTTAACTCCATTTCTGTTCCTTTTTATATTCTAAGATATTTTTTCATAATTGTCTTCCACCCCTCCTTTTTTGTTGCATAATATATTTTTTTAATTGTCTTCCATGTGAATTCACGAATAAATATTACAAATTCATGAATAATTCATAGATTTTACCCATTCTCTTTGGGCGCCTCTATCAATGTGATCTCATTAAATTCAATAGCTGGAGGATAAATGGGAGGAAATAACATAAAAGAGTATTTGAGGAGGTAGTGTAACCCTTGTGATATAATATAGTACGAGAAAAACACAGATTTTCAGCTTACAAAATAAATGGGCTATAACCAATTTTGGCTCAAAGGAGTCAAGTGGAAAATAATGAGGCGGTCATTTACAATCCTCCAAAGTGACCTAAAAATTGCCGATTTATGACTTCTTTAGTTTCTTAAATTTTGGCCCCACAAAATGGCATGGGTGTATAGAGGCAAGTTTGAGCCAACGCCTAGACACATAACCACATGAGATAACTGACAAACATTTTAGCTACTTTTATTTCTCAAATTCCCACCTGATGGTCCAACTTTTGTCTATTTAGCATGGCTACCACACATAGGCATTAAAGTACAATTAATGAGATATCATGAGCCAAGTCACACACCTCACTACAAACTTTTACAACATCTACATATAATATATTTACACTTTAAAACCATATTATAATATGTTTTATAATATTTTTTAATATTTCAAACTTTAAGACATCAGTCATATATTTTATTTAACTTTTTTATAATTTTTATTTTGAAGACACATTAATTACCTACGTAATTATGATATTAAATTTATTTTTTTATAGGACAAAAGTACATATAACATGATATATATGTTTTTACTCATCACATTTTATTTAATTTTATAAATAGTAATTTTTAATTTGAATCAAAATTATATTTGGAATAATAAATCGTATGGTTTTTAGTGAATACTATAAACATTTTTTCAGAACAATGCAACCTTTTTTACTGAACCCAATAAGGTGTTACCTAAAACATAATATTATCTCAAAAAATAACTAACACTGAACAAATTTTATAAAAAAAAAATCAAGCTATATAAAAAATGGGAAATTTTTTACATAACATTTAAAATTTGGCGAACACAACAATATTTCTACACAATATTATAAACATACTATAAAACATAATTATATTATCTTTTCGATCATAAAAAGTAACTACAACATAAATAAAAGTTAATATAATTTTAAATTAACAGGTGCACGTGACTAGTTTCTAATTTTAAAGAGTTCCTTACAAGGTTTACCACTAGGTGATCACGTTTCCCGGTTAATCTGCATAATCCGATCCGATATTAAACCAACACAACCGAAATTGAAATGTGGTGTGCGGTTACGGTTCAACTACCTACAAAATTCACACGTTATGGGTTGATTTTAGTTTAATCTTAACCCAATCTGCTTCCCATCTGAACCACATTAATTTACCAACATATATACACACGGTTTTATACTTGTGATTATATAAAGTAAAATAATTATGTCCAATAATCAAAAACTAAATTTGAGTTAGATCTCATCAAATTATCATCAACTCATCATATGTTTCAATATATTTTATATTGTTTTAGCATTACATTTATTGTCGCAACTAAATTGATGGAGATGATTATTAAAGGTAAGTTATTTGCAATTAATACTAGATTTACTTTACTATAAAAATTTACCTAATTATACTAATAATTATGTAAATTTTAAGAGGAAACATTTAAATAAAAGAGATGTTATTTTATTTTCCCACTTCACTAATAAGAAATATCATAAATGGTCAAAATCCGCTTAACCGAACCTAGTGGTTTAGTTTTACTTGGATAAGAGGTTCAGGTTGGTTTGAATTTTTTTACAATCACAGTTATACCGGTTTGGTTCTCGGTTTAACATGTAACCCGAACCAAACCCGACGGCGATCACCCATGTTTACCCCTATATATAACCAAATGTTTGTATTATGTATAATGAGTTATGTTATAAGTCTTGAATTTATAATTTATACTCTCTCTATTGCAATCAATTCTTAACATTTGAAATAGAGTGCTCGACACCCATTTTGAGCTCTTATCTAGCATAGTTACATAGCTTATTTTTAAGATTTTCTTTTTTTGAATAAAAAATTCTATATATGATTTTTTCCCAAAAAAAAGTTTTTAAAATAATTTATGTAATTATATATATATATATGTATGTATATATGTATGTATATATATAAATTTTAGTTATATATTTGGTCAATGAATGGTATATTTTTTAAACCAGTTTTAAAACCTTATAGGTGCTTGGAATAATACTTTAAAAAGCTTATGTATAATTTTTTTTCTAATTTTCCAATAACACATTAAATGTGTGGTGTTCCATAGTTAAGATTAAATTGCCTTGACAATGTGTTAATCTTGATCGGTAATGATAGCCCAAGGATTCTTTGCCTTCCACGACCAATACCAAAACCCGCTCAAAACTTGTAGTATTAAAAAATGGTTCACACGACATAGTATACCTAATGGTTAGATATGTAGTATCAAAAAAAACTACATCACTGAAATTTGTATAGGATATCAAAGAACTGGGGATCAACTGATACAAGACCATTTAATCTTTATTTTTCATCAAGTAGAATTCTAATGAAAAAATTCCCATCATTTTTTTTCTTTTAAGCGATACAACAAATGCAATTCTCTCTTGAGCATTATTAAAACCCAAGTTGCCCTTCCTAGAATCATGTACCACGTTTCTTAAATGTTGGCCATCAAAACCTACTTGTCGTGCTCATTCATTCATCTTGTCAAAAATATTCATTTATTATCTCGGTTGGACACATGAACATGTAAGTTCTTAATTAAATTCTTTTAGGCCACGGTTATATGTGTTAGAAAATTGAAAGTTTGGAGCTTTATTATTGTAGGCTCTTTACGTAATTTTTAAAAAATTTGAATATGGATCTAAGAAATTTTCTTAGTGTAGTCCATTGAGAAAGAAGTATAAAGATGTTTCTTTCTATCACTACTAGAAAAAGTAGAATAGACATTAGGCTAAAAACCGATGTCTATGAACAAAAAAATCCTGATATCTTCGTGGCTGATGTTAAAGACCCCCCATTTATTATCGGTTTTAAACCGATGTTTAAGAAGACATATAACATCAGGTTTTAAAGATGTTAAATTTCTAATGTATATCTAATCTTAATATATTATCATAATATGATATTTTTATCAATTTAAACATATGTGATATAAGCAAAATATTTCCATTTATCCATTAAAGTGATGTTACTAATACCAGTAACAATGGTTTTCAAGATAAACCGATGTAAACATAACTTTTGACATCGGTCCTTTATTTCAAACCGATATTTATTGGTGACAAACCGATGTCTATAAAGCTTAATAACATCGGTTTTCTATTTTAAGATTTTTTTTGTAGTATTTAATATCGGTTTTATTCGATATTACTAATGTCAACATTCCACTAAAACTGATGTATTATGTTTTGATAGACATCAATTTTTTATTTTATAACAGTTGTTAAAGTGTTAAATTAACATCACTTTCCATTGTAGTGATCTCTGATTACCTATTTCATTAATGTATATTTTATAAATATAGATGCCAAAAATTTTCCAAACCAATAAACTAACAAAACCAATTGCTGCATAATACCAATTGTCTATATATCCAATAACAATATCCAAACATCAGGCACACCACTTTCATCTAATCCAAACATCAAGTACTACACATATTTATGTAGCATACTGTTTGCAAATATATTGTATCACCACATTCTGGATCTTTGGCTACATAGGTAGTCAATCCAACAACAGAGCTCCCTCGTCCACTTATGTAAATTCCACAAGGGGATAGCTTATGTGTGTAAGTTAGCAGATCGCTAAGAAGAAAGATGTTGATATCTCCTCGAAATATAGCCTCAGATTGCAATGTCAATGCACTCCCACCAAAAAGCTCCAATTTGTCAATCAACCAAAACTTAGAGTATGGAATGTATATGACTAAATTATATAGGACTGTGTCAACCGTAAAGAAGAGCGATAAAACAGAAAGTTCGGACAACTAGCCGTAGAATCAGGTAGTTGTATGGAATGTATTGCTCGAGATAACTGTAATTAAGGATGGGTAGTTGTTGCCAAAAATATCTAGGATGGGTATATTGTTCAACTTTACACTAAATTATGTAGGACTGTGCCAACTGTAAAGAAATGTATTGGCTAGAAAGGATTTAAATGATGTAGCTGCTTCATTCCTTCAAGAAAAACCAAGCCATAGAAACACAGCCAAAACCCAGTATTCAATCCATCCAAACCAAGTAAACATATGATATATCTACACACACAAATTCTTCACTATAGTCCATAGACATGTGAGATAGCTCTAGAGTACTTATATTTTTATCTCACCTTCAATTTCTGCCACTTAGCAGAGTGCTCAGCATGTGCAAGCTGGTGAATTTTTTTTATCTTGTATGTGTTAAACGAAGTTTGAAGCTTTGCTAGACCAAGTTAAAGATGTGTCACTGCCACATTAGACTCTGACACCCATAAAGAACCTAAAAAAATCCTTTATCTATCAACAGTTTCCACTTCAATCTCGGGACAATCCAAGAATATGGTTATATAACAAACATCGAAGTAAATGAAGATATTGACAGACATGTGTTTGTTACAAACCAAAATAAATACCTCAACATCCCTCTTTATAATTATCCTTCTCGCTAGTTCAGTTGCTTCACTAAAAAACGAGGCATCTCGTCCAGGACATCTAACCCTTGAAAGAGAAAAAGTAATGTAGGATACTTTTTGTGGTATATACTGTTTATAATGTTGAGCAAGACATTACTGGATTTCTTTGATTGTGACTGAAGTAACAAATAAGAGTACGGTCAATAAACAAAAGAACTTTATAAAGTCTTCGCTAAAATTGTTTAGGGCGTATAATTTCTAACCGTTAAAAAGTCTGTGATCACTGGAGCGTCTTTGCCAGAGTGCATCCCTTTCCTTGCAGCTCTACCATGAAATTTAGCCGCAAAAGTGATTGATAATGATTTGATCTAGCTTAGACAGATCCCATTATTAACCTTAGAAAATTATCGGTGCTTAGGATATATCAGAACAAACTATGGACGAAGGACCTGACAACAGATCCCTATTATTTTGGTCTTATTTATTTCCGTTGACATTTTTGTCTAACATATTTCAGCACTCTCATAGAAGAGTGAGCAATCCATCGATCCCATCCCATTTCAATTAATATATGCCAGGTTAGCTCTCACCTGCACATGTTTTGTGTAGTCTACTCTGTTGTTCATTATATATAGACACTGTTTATCTCAACAGGCTAGTTAAGTTATTTCTTTACTTAAGAAACTACTATTGTCTAGAAACCATCTTAAGGGTCTAATAAAATTTTAAACTTGTGATAATGTCTGGATATATGCATAATAAATAGTCAATATATAAGGATTTGGGAGAATTGCCATAGTCGGGGACAAAGATAGAGCTTGTGAGCCATACTCAAGCCTTAGGTGATGATCTGGTCGACTGCTTTCTGCTTGTTCATACTCAAGGCTCGATGGTTATGATGTGATCAACTACTTTCTGATTTCTATGTGAGTATTAGCATTTATTTTTATAAGTATGAATGAATTTAGCTTTTTAGGTGTGTGATGATAGTTGATGTTTAAATCTATCATTATTGATGTATTTTAAATCTACACTAATCGAGGAATTTTAAGGTAGCTCACATCTTTCTTGTGAGGTAGCTCATGTCAGAGCATTTGTTTTTTACCATTACCACATTCCACACAATGAAGCCCATTTTATGGTGCTTTACATGTATGTAATAACCAGGTGTATACTAAATGTCATGTAATTATAAAATTTTAAATTCTAGGTAAGTAGTGGTAAAAAACAAAGATGAAACATGTCTAGCACAAGGAATAACGATACTTTGTTTATTACCTCCAAAAAGTTGTCATGTCTAAGGTATTTGTATGTTACCGCTTTCCCCAACAGACAAGCTTTCATTCCAACTGCACGCTTGACCATGTAATATCCCTTTCAATAAAATATACAATTAGCATAACAGAATATATAATACTTGAGGAGGGAAACAAACAGAACTGGTAATCCTCAAAACTAATAATATAATGTCTGACTAATGTAATATATTTAAATAGCATAAGGAGATGAGAAATTTATTTTGTTGTTCATTGTGCTTTGATCAAGAAGTATGATACTTTCATAGCGATTTCATAAATTATTACAGAAATTGATCCCAAGTTAAACCTTTCAATATTTTGCAAGTCTAATTGATCTTATGTGCAAAAGATTAGTTGTGGTTTAAAATGCTCAACCTACCTCTTTTATACTTGGAATGAGTTTGAATCTTGAATCACGAAACAAGTTAGTCTCGTCCACAAATTGACCTAGCAATGAACTTCCATTTATAGGCGTGTTGTCAGCAACGTAGAGTACCAGACTGTAGTTTAGTTTAGCAGGAACCTGAAACAAGCAAAACCGTTAATAGGGGTTTTACCACATGAACATATAAATACACACATATATATATACATTAATAATAACTCAACTTAGAAGAAGATTAACATGCTCAATTCAAATAATTATTTAACTAATTAAAAAACTAGTGTTGAAACTGAAACCCCCAATATAAAAATTAGGGTTTCAAGCTTACTTAATTCAAGATTGACCTAATACTTGAGCTTTAAACTCTGATTTGAGCTTTAAGTTTTCACATCTTTAACCTTTAAACCCAATTCAACCGCCGTCCTTTTCAAACTCCGACGAAAAGAGAGAGCAGGGCGAGCAGAGAAAGCAGAGAGAACATAAAGAGAGCAGTCGAGAGAGATGAGCGAGCCTTCTGTAGAGCACAATATCGAGAGAGAGAGGGGGAGAGAGAGAGAGCGAAGTTTTTTCGAGAGAGAGTTATCCTTCGAGACTTAGAGAGATGAAATTTGTTCTTTTTTATTTTTAGTTTTAAGTTTTTAGATCTGCATATGTCTAATTTTGATTTCAATTTTTTAGTGTTAAGTTGAAAAAAAGGGAGAGGGCGAAATGAGTACTTAAAATTTTAGAAGGTAAAAAACGGGGGGAGTTTTAAGAGGGAATGAAATATTTGGCTAAAGGAAATGGGGGGCGTGACGAGTCATTTTTTTAAAACAGACTTATAACATCGGTTGATACAAAAAAACCGATTTTTATTTTATTCAAATACATCGGTTAAGCAAAACCAATGTAAAAAACACTTTTTACATCGGTGATAACATCAACCGATGTCTAAGAGGCGATGTCTATTCTACTTTTTCTAGTAGTGTATGGATTATATATGTTGTGTATGGTCCAAGTCAGGATCAAGGGCTTGATATTCTTCCTCAAAAACTTGACACAAACAGAATCATTTTAAAGGCCTTGAACGACATAATCAAGGCCTTGACAGAAACGATCTAAAGGTGTTGACATATTCAGTTGCTGTTTAAAGGCATTGAGTGTCCATCCTGAAAGCCTTGATCTTATTAGACATATATATATATATATATATATATATTCTTATATAAATAAGTTTAAGGATTATTGTTATGTAAATAATGATAATTAGGCTCTAAAATATATATATATATGATGCTATATATATACTCCTTGACAGAAAAAGAAAAGAATGAAGGGAATGTACAAGAACCCTAGCTACCTCTCCTTTTATCTCTACCAAATATACATACATATGGTAAGATTTTATAGAGAATTGAGGTGTTATTCTTGTTCAACTTTGTCGGCATGTGATGAATTTCTCTGTTACTATTTTATCCAAGAAGTGAATTCGTGGCATCCCAACACAACATAGATGGGGCGAATATATCTTCAAGATCAGTCATACAATATTAAACCTACAAAATAAATAAGGTTTCTTTCTCGTTCATGTTTAATATTGATTATTTCTGTTATCAAATCTGTTTAACCATTATGATTTGTTTTGTTAATTGGTTTAATAGCCAATTCTTAAACTATGATTCATATTGCATATAATTGCTTTATTGTTGCATGTGTTAATTTTTCCAACAATCTAGGAAAGATATTTATTATATTCTACTAATCTTGTAGTTTAAGAGAGTGAACGAAACTAAGTTTATTTCTAGTAGTTAATCTTTTGTCGGTACTGTACCCACCATTTATTGGGCCATGTATCAGTTTTCCATAGTCCATTAATATTTCATGTATGCTTGAAAAGTTTGGTGGAGGTTTCGGTTTGTCTATGTGGTAGACAAAGATGAAATTATGGTTAAAGATTAAGTGTTTATGGCGGGTGATATAATATAACCCACCTGTTGTTGATCAAGGTAAAACTGAGACTATAACAGCTTATGCTATGTGGGCAGAGAAAGATGGAGTGGTAAGGGTTGCTACTCTTGCAGCCTTAACGAACAGTCTATTTGATTTTTATTTAGCAGAGGTTTATAATCACTACGCCATATATTGCTTTAAGCAACCCCCAGACTATGTTGCTATAGGACAAAAAAAATGTTCCTACAGGCTCAAAATGGGCTCAGGAAACATCAAAGCTATCCGTAGGTAGTTAGTACATATATCTATATCAACATAGTACCCATATTATTACCACATACCATTCTTTCTTAGTATAGATCTCAATAGCAACATCTTTTGGACTCTATAGTAACTCATATACTGTGTTGCAAAAAATCATTGAATTTATCAAATATATTATCAAATTGGTGGGGCCCACCTATGGGGACAACATCAATAATTTAACAAATTCATATTCGAAAGTTTATTTTTTCTTGTTTTCTTTTTTATTTTCACAAATATATTAATAAATAGAATAATATTTAAATTCAAAAATATAAATAAAAATATTCCAAAAATAATTAGACTAACTCAATCTAAATTAATAAATATAAACTCATGAATTATTACAAAGTGATGAATCAAGTTGTGTAAAAACTATATTTTATTATAAAAATATGCAAAGTTGTATGTTGTGATAAGATTCATTGAATGTCTCTAAATTGGAGTCTGCAATCATCATATCTCCGTGCCTTTGACTCTACCTTTGCCTTGGCCTGCATAATATTTGCTTCATTTTTCTACAAGTCAAGAACACAAAACAAACTCGTCAGTTTGTCATCAATAAATTGGAAAAATGTTTTATTCTAATAAAAGAACAAAAAGTGGAAAATAGGAAAGACTAGATTCAAAGATGACAGTATATTCATATTTACCTATTCCAAATTTTAATACTCAGTGGTAACATATTAAGTCAAATATAAAGATCATTTTCAATATACTATATGAAAATCTCCAACCTATTACATATCAAATCAAGCTATAATAGTCCATTAATAAAATTAAACTAAGGCATGGAGATCTGTTTTGGCAGAATGGTTGGTTAAAGGGAAGAAATAAGAGCAAGAGAAAAGGTTGAAAGTGAGGAGAGGAAAAGAAAGTATATTGAGGAGATAGAAATGTATATACAAATATTGAAGAACTCAAGGCAAAAGGGATGAGCAAAATAACAAAGGATGGACACTTTCTAAACATCAATGTTGGCAGATTTTCAAGAATTAGGAATAGTTACTTGTACAGTTATCCATTAGGTGATAAACTTAAACTTTTAAAAGCTCTAAGAGGGACACCAATCATAGAGGAACCGGAAGTACTTGTAAAGTTAAAGGACCTCATTAGAGAAGAAACATGAGATGAGAAATTTGTCTAATGAATGTATCTATCAAACTCAAGAAATCCTTTAAGTATAAATATTGTATTTCTTCCAATTCTTATGTAGTGATTTATTGTTCATTGTAGCTTGGGGTTAGTCTTGTTAAAAGGCATGAATTTATGATAAGCAACCTTCTCACAAATTGGGGGAGTTTGTTGTGCAAGACATGCATGTACTATAACAAGACTAAGTAAAATTAACAGCTCTAAGTAAGTTGTATGATAATTTAAGTTTGCATTTTATATTGTATTATTTGAGTCTGCAAAAGTCTCAATAGATTAGACTGGAGTATTTTTCTCTAAACATTCTCAGGCCTAAGAATAATCTATAAGAGAAGATCATGAAGATCATCCCTTAGAGACAATATGAAAAAGCTTGGAGTTGAATAAATCTGTTTTGAAAAAAACATTCTAAGTAAAGAAATCAACAAGTCAGAGATCAAGTCACTACACCATAAAATGCGTATTGCAACATATTAATCATGGATGTTGCTATATTATGTTACATTAGCTACACTAATTTTGGCCTACTACAACATTATATTTTTATGTTACCTTAGACACAAATATGGTGTTGCTCTAGACCGAAAGTGTTCCATGTTAAAAAAATACATGCGTTATGTTGCCTTAGACTCATTAAAATTTAGTTTACTATATCTTTAAATAAAATTAAATTTTAAATAATTATTTGACTTTTTAAAACTATTTATATTGATAAAAATAATTTGTATGTGTTGATATTTTTATAAGAAGTCAGAGTCTATCAAATAAATGAATTTTTATTTTTAATTTTGAAAGTATTTTTCATTAGATTTAAAAAGGACATGTTTTTAAAAAATACAAATAAATATACTTCAACAAATTTAAAATAAAGTATATATTGTAAAGGAGTGGCACGTAAAACCATGAAATGGTAGAGCGGTAAAAATGACCGCCCGTCCAAAAAATTAAAAAAATAATAGAATAAAACTCACTTTCACAAGAAGAACTAAAATCTATTTCTCCCCACTCTCTCTCTTATAATTAGGGCTTCTTCAGTTTCTTCAAATTTGAGGGATTCTCAACTGCTTCTTCGAATTGGGGCTTCTTCAAATCAGGTTCTTTTATATTTTGAAGATTGTTCAATGGATCTGGGGGTAATACCCTTTCTTACTTTTGGTCAATCTCGCTTTCCCTCCCCACTCGTAGGTATCGTCTTCGTCTCTCTCTCTATCCCTCTCTCTTATTTCGTCAAATTTGGGTTTGATACTTGTAAAATGATTTGGTTTGAGGTTTTGTTTAATAGTTCAATCGATTGTTTAATCGATTAATTTCTTGGACTTAATGGGTTATTTGATTTAGTTGAATTGATTTGGTTCTTCAAATAAATTTCTCTCGACTTTAACTAATTACGGTGTCTCGATCTTTTATTTCCGTACTCAAATTCTGCTTAAATGTTAGTTGCGAAAGTTCAAGAGACCTAATTTCAGGTATTTTGCTCATTTGTTTTCTCTGAGCATTGTAATGTGGTTTCTATGAGCCAGATATTTTGGGGATATTTGATTTATTTAATGTCAATTTAAGGTGGTTTCTATGAGCAGGAGCATGTTTCTCAACATATTCAGGTCAGTAGCTTCTCTAATTTTTAATCCATGGGTTGTTATACACTAATGCATACTTCAGTGTTTGTAAATTAAGCCATTCTCTCTATATCAGGCTGATTCGTTGATTATGCTGTTGTTTGAGTTTCCCAGCTCTACAACATACTCGATGCCTTAAATTAATAAGCTGTTGGTAATATATCTTCCTTAAATGAAATGGTTCTCTTTGATGACACCTGTTAACTATGTATGTATATGTCTCTTTATGTTGCGTACACAGATGCTAATTGTGATTAAAGGTTTGTTTGTCGCACTTTATTTGACTCATGAACATTCCTGAAGTTAAGTTATAGTTCTTTCATTTCGCACTTTATTTTCTTGGCTTAACTGGAATGTGTCTCTTTGATGACACCGGCTAATTATGTTCATATATGTGACTTTATAGTTTACGGTATCTTTTACTTCTTGAGACAGTATCACACATCTCTGAGCGCTTAATCTGTAAATTTTCATCCAGATGAAAAGAAAAAGAGCTTTAGTTTCAGTTTATGAATTTGATTGGATTGAACTGAATAACTATTAAGATATTATTTTGTAATCTCTTTTATTTTTATTTTTCTTGGTGGCACTGTTTCACCAGATGTTTATGCTTGGGTAGTTACTTATTGCCTATAAATTATCAAACTTGATTGGAAATAAGATGTATTTTAACAATTTAATGGGTGAATACTATAGTAAATTAGTAATGAACTTCTGGTGTTGTTAATGCATTCAAACAAACAATATGGATCATAGTGCCTAGAATGAATCTGCATTCATATATCTTGCCTTGTCCCTCACAATTTTAAAAGTTAAAGATTGGACTCTACAATCCCTCTCAAATATCGTTCTTTGTTATTAATTATTCTCAGGCTCTTAGCTTAATAATGGATTCACAATGTAACTTTAATTCAAGTATGTTTCATTGGCGGTGGTGTGTACACATATACAATGCATTCGCTACATAAAGTGAACAAAATGAGTTCGTCATTGAAGTAGGATTTCCGCTTTCCAAAAAGATTATTTAAGAAAAGGCTGATGTATGGAAGTCAAGGAACTACCAGACAACATATACTGCCAAGTAAAAACTAATTATGTGATATACCTGAAATGATCAAATGGTTCAAAGCCTCGTCAATATTTTATTTACGAGATACATCGCGTTATACCCTCATAGACAATAAAAATGACAGTCTCACAAATATTTTATTTATCTTTAGGTGCTAATTGTACTTAAATATAATTTTACAACTTGGTTTTTGATATATTGATCCCTGCTAGTTACAGTAACAGTTACCCTCTTCCGACTCGTGGAGACTACTACATGCTTTGATAGTTTGTAGTAGTATGTATTTTCCTGTTGGTAGTAGGTATTGATGATCTTCCCAGTAGATCACACCCTGACCAGCCCTTGAAATAAAACAGTGTATGTAACTGAAGAGTATTAGTTTGATCCACTTTAATTTAATGTTTTCCAGTGTAAAAACACTGATGTTCTTGGAATTTAAGTTATTAGAATTCTTTTTAGTCTTCAAAACTCCCCTGAATTATATGTTCAAGGATCATAAGGTGATCTGGTTATATGTTGAATATTATTCTCACGTTATGATCTGGCCATAGAAAAAGTATTATTCAATTATTCTTCACTTTTTTTAATCATAAGCCCAGGTTTTAACAGTCTCATATATTTCTTAATTTATTCGCTAGAAGCTACTTCAAGCAATGAAATAATGAGAAGAATGACTACATTTGTGTCTAACCACACATCCCATTTTTGGAGCAAGCACAAGGTTTTGGTTTGGCTGGTAAGCACACATCTATGTAAATATATTAAGAATGAACTTGATTTCTATCTGAAACATTTGTTTTGAAACCTTATCTTTCTAATAACCTGCTTTCCACTCCATAATTCACTACCTTGATAATTTAATTGTATGACATGTCTCAAGTGCTTTGGAGGTCAAGCTCATGTTTTCCGAGTTTGTAGCTTTGTTTCAGTCTCCAATTTTGGAGTTCAATAAACCGAGCTACTACATGGCTTTGCGACTAGGATTCATAACAGTGAGTTTGCATTTGGACTATAAAGAAATCATTATTTGTAAAATCTGAAAAAATATTTTAAAGATCAAATTATCATGTAAAATGTAACAGGCTGTATATTAGTTAAAATTTGTAAAAACTGATGAATAGGCCAGAAATCAAACTTAACAGACCAGAAGCAAAGAATAAAGTATGTCATTTGTTCCTTTGTGATTTATTTCTTTAGTGGACTTTTAGTACAGATTGGTGCCATGGTAAAGCAACAACAAGATTCTACAGAAATGGGTAAAATGGAAGCCAGACTTGTTAGCACAACTAAAGAATCTGATATATGTGCTCTCTATTTTCTGTGTTTCTAAAGATAGCTTCCAGATTAAGTTAATTGTGATTCTCGTAAATTAGACTTGTAATGTTTGTATTTATTAGATTAAGAAGTTTGGGATGTATTAGATATAGTATATTTAAATTGTACATCGGTTTTATGAAATGGTATTGTTGGATGGATCGTTGATTAATGAATTCATTTTTGGGATTGCATAAATATCAATAACAAATTTTCATTTTTTTATTAGCAAAATGTTATATTAGCTTTATAAAATATTACAATAACAAAAAAATGGGACCCTTATTCCACGTAATAACTGTGGGCCCTAATGTGGGTCCCACTTTTTTAAAAATATTTTGGAATTTTAAGGTAACATAAAAATAAGTTCCGACTGATCTCTCTTTTTGTTGCATTAGCAAGCTAAGGCAACATATAAACAAGTTAAAACACGATGTTACCTTAGACCCCTAAGGCAACATGGAAAAGCCTATCTTTAAAAAAATGTTACCTTAGCTTAAAAGTAGGGCAAGAACAACATATTTACCCCCTAATGCAACATTTTTTTTGGTGTTACAGTAGGCATTTTATGGTGTACTGAGTCATATCGAGAAGTCATTCGAGAACTCCATAATGAATTATCGACAAGTCAAAAATAGCTTATAGAGAAGTATAAGAGATATTGACAAGTTATTTCTGCAAAATAGAATACAGAGATGTTGATAAGTCAAATTGAAGATGTGATTATGGGAGATATCGACAAGCCTTTTCTACATGCGAAAATTCAGAGTTCTCGACAATCCAAATTCTCTTATAGAGAACTCAGAGACTTCGATAAGTCAAAACAACTATAGAGAAATAAGAGATCTCGATAAGTCATTATACTTATTGAGATGTCGAGTTCTTTATATAACAAACTGGAGATCTCGATATAAACCTCAAGTACAAACTATAGACCAGTTAAACACTACGCCATAGATGGCCTATCGCAATAGTTTGATCATGAGTGTTACAAACTTATGTTACATTACCTATGCTCACCTTTGTCTCCGCAACATCACATTTTTTATGTTACCGTAGCCTTTACATCATGTTACTATAGATAGAAAGTGTTACACACTGCAACATGTATGAACTTATGTTACCATAGGGTATTAACAAATAAAATACTATCATTTTACAAAATAATTATATATGTATATAGTATTCAAATATAATATTTGAATTTAAATTATTTAACTTTGGAATATATTTAAGTAATAATTTAAAAATATTAGTTAAATCAAATAAGTGAAAAATTATATTTTGTTTCAAAAATTAAAGTACTAATGTTTTTTTAATATATAAAAACTTATCTTTAAAAAATATAAGTTCTGAATAATCCTATTATTTAATTTTAAATTAAAGTTGTAACTTGAGTTTGTAAATTATTGTAAGTGATATTATCTTTAAATAATAAATTATTTGGTACCAATTTATAATAGAAATTTTTCTTTAAAAAAAGAAAAACAAAATGCAAAACAGTGAATTGGACAGACCGGCAATTATTTAGGCCAAAATTGGAGAAGCTGCATAAAATTTGGACGAGCGGAAATATTTTTAGACGAGCGGAATTTTGGTTTGGAGAAGTCAAAATACTCTACCTACCCCCTTTCAGTCTCATCACTAACAAAAATTTCTCTCTCTCTCACAGCTCATTCTCTCTCAGCTATGTGTGGCATTTTCTACATTCTTTCAGTTTTATAGGTAAATTAAAATTGATTCCATTCATTTTAAGAGATAAATTTTCAAAGATTGATGGAAATGGTGGGTGCTTGAACCCATTCGAGCTTTAAAGCAAACTAGGGTTTTTTATGTTTGAATTGGGGGCTTTTGTTTATTTGGTTAATTCTGGATAAATGCTCTGTGTAATTGATTTTATCTCTTTATTCCAGGTTTAGTATGGTTTTCTTTGGGTTCTAATTTAAATTCTCGGTTTGGGCTTAGCTTGTGCTTCAACATTAAGGTACGCCCTATAATCTCTTTATCTCCATATGTGATTCCTCTCTTCTATAAATTTATATACAGTCTCTCTCAATCTCTCTGTGAACTTGTGTTTTTATGTTACAAGTTTTGTATTAAAAATATAACCCAGTCGGACTTAGTTTCGTGTTACCTGGTTTTGGTATCTCAAGGTTTTGTTGTTGTTAAATTGTGATAATTAATATGTTGCACTTGTGATACTGTAATTTCCTTGCTGTTGTGGCTTATATTTAAATGGGATTTTCGATAAGTGCTTATGTTTATAATACTTGTGTTTTATCTGCGTTTAATTTTATCCTAGAGACTGAATGGAAATTATAGTGTGACCTGATTTCTCGATACTGTAATTTGGAATGTTTTCAGATGCTTTTACTAGTGAAGTTGATATGTCTTCGATGTAGCAGAAGTATCTATATAGCCTTTGGTGGGGCTTGAGAAATTTAAGGTACACAATCTATTTTTTGTTTTTCATATTCTCCTTCCCCCATTGAAATCCAAGAGTAAATTGCTTTTTCTTTACTCTTGCATCCAAAATTCCCCCCTCTTTTTTACATGTTCTGTTAACTTCTATAGATTATGATCGACTACACATGTTAAAGTGTACAATTCCTACTATGTGCTGCTCTAGACATTTTCAAAAAATAAAAATTTTAAAACTTGTTTATATGCTGCTAGAAAACTGGCATTCCTGTAAATTCAAATATGCCTATCATAAATATATTAGACACTTCTTGGATCAGAGAGTATATCAACATAGCAGCTGCCATTTCGGAAGCTGTCAGTGTTTTGATGTGTGTAGCAGTATAGGTGTGTGACTTTGTGCTCTCTAAGACCTTTCCTGATGGATTATAGTTTTTGTTGATATGCTGATCTATAGATCATATTGGAAACAGTTATTCACTTCTTGATGCTTATTGCTACCCATAAAAAGTATATTTCTAAATAGTTGGTGTATTACAAGTCTGATACTCTTTGTAGTGTATAATTTTCATCCTTCCTTTAGCAGTTCGTATGGACAGAATTTGCAGACTAGTACATATATTGATGAAACTTTATTTTGCATTCTCCTATCAATTGCGGGGTTGGTTCTGTTCGCGCATCTAATTGGAAATATGCAGGTAACAACTTTTTTGGTTTGGGATTATTTTCCTTATCATAGTACAGTCGATATTTTCATTTATTCTAGTTCTTTCATTCATCTAATATCTTTAGTTTTTTTATAAAGCAATATTTGCAGTCGATGTCTGTGAGGATTGAAGAGTGGCGCGTCAAAAAAAGAGATATTGAAGATTGGATGAGACATCGACAGTTGCCTCATGTGCTGCAAGATCGTGTTCGTCGATTTGTTTAGTATAGATGGGTTTCCACTAGAGGAGTTAATAAAAATATAGAAGCCAGTAATGTGAGGTATTACAGCCTTGTACAACAATGGATGCATATGTTAATATCAAATAAATAAACTACAAACCTTCTCTGTGGAATTAAGACATGATTTTGTTTTAGTTGCATAAATTGGAATTAAGTAAAAACTAGGAATGACTACAGATGATTCAATTCATATTTCATAGAGAATAGTGATTACTATCCACATATTATGATACACATGAAAGATTCATAAAGATTTCTGGTCATATTTTCTCCTATTTGTTATGTTGAAGTAATTAGAGATTTTTTTTCTTCATAATAATATGAGAACACATTTATTATTTGTCTTGTGGTGTTGTTTTGGTATTAAAAATAACTAATCTAGACTATGTATGTTTTTGTTCATTACATGATGCACAATTATGTTCTTTGTATACTTATTGTGTGTCTTGTAGTGTTGTTTTGTAATTAGTTACCTATACTGTTAAATGTAGAAAGGAAAACAAGACGCAACAGCACCTGACGAATGCAGTTACCAAGTTATTCTGACAATTATTGCTGTGAACCTGTTTATTCAACAAAAGGTGAAAGTGCTTTACACAAAATTAAAACTTTTAATTTAAACTTTGGCTGCACAAGTGGTTATATCCCTTATCATATTATGTTCGTCTAATCTTTGCTTCTGTTGGTGTTTGTGTATAATTGTTCTAGACATGTCTTTAATATAATTATATCAAGGGTTTTTAATATAATATTTTATTTATGCTACTGTTATGCATTGATGAAAAATTATAAATTGTTATAAATAGTGACTTCATGGTGGTAAACTATTGATTGATGATGAACCAAAAGCTAATATTTGTATATGGCAGCGACTAAGGCTCAGGATGTTCAAGGGTTCACAGACTAAGCAAGGTCCAAAAAGAATCTTTAGACAGATCTAGAGGCAAACAAGAATGCAGTTACCTTTTGGTGAATAACTTAAAGTCAAAATTAGAGAAGCAGATGAGACGTAACATGATGTGACCGGTTCAAAGCCAGTTATTGAGATTTTGATGATTAGTTAAAAGTCGGTGCTTTTAATTGTAGTAATAAGGTTGCATTTCTATTAGCTAATTTGCTTGTATTGTTATGTATACCTAGTTAGAGGTACAAGGTTCTATTATTTTTGTTTATTTTGTTGACTTGTATGAAAAACAGGTTGATGGCATGTTCAATTTACAAACAAATTTTGTCATTTTTTTTAGAAATATGTTATATTAGGGTACTTCAATGTTACAAATAAATTGGTATAATATAATACAAATCATTATAAAACTGTTACAGTAGGGAAAAAATGTTACAATGATTTTGTGGCCCACATGTGGGGTCCACAGGTGGGGCTCGCATGTAGGGTCCATTTTTTTTATAAATTTCAAGTACAAAGGTAACATACATGTTGTGATACTATAGACATAGATTGATGTTACCTTTGATAGCTATTATAACACAAATGTGAATGTTACACCAAGGCAAAAGTAATGTTACCTTAGGGGCCAAAGGTAACTCGAAAAAAAGCAACTTCATTTTTATGTTACCTTAGGTCTTTTTCTGGATGTGGTAACACTTTTTTAGGCCTGTTGTAACATTTTCATGGTGTTGCTGTAGGCCATTTATGGTGTAGTGAAAGGTCCAAGATTACCAATCAACAAAAAAATCAATCATTGATTTGAAAAGTCTACAAAAAGTAGCTTGAAGAGTACAAGATCAAAGGCCAAGATTAACTTACAAAGTAAAGTCATGCACGATTTGCAAAGATACACTAAGCCAGAAATAGAAATATTTAGTTAACTTAAAATATGGTTTAGTACATGCTATTGCATGCGTAAAACCTATGTTTACTGTTCTATAAAGTAAACACTGGATGCTTTGTTTTAAGTGTACCAAATAGATCTAGAATTTCTTGTAACTCTCTCAAAATAGAAGCTGAGTTCTTTATCACCAAGAAACCCATAAATTTGTAGCAAGACATACTTGATTTTAATATAAAATTATGTGAGTTTTGAAGATAGTGTGTTCATGTTCATGCTTTATTATTTCTGTTAAAACACTTTATCTCTACAAGTTAAGCTACTTTACTCACCACTTCCATAACAGTTCAAAAAGCTTAAAAATAATCGAACATCCCCCACTATGTTATATTTATTACCTAACAGTTTAATATAAAGATATTTGCTCTTTATATGTTTAATTAACAAATTTAAAACAGTGTTCCTCACCCCTGAAATGTGAGGGTACATGTAGCACAAAAAATTAGTCTAAGCATGTGACAAGTTTAGAAGAAAATTTTCAAGAAACTCGTTCTTGCTCACTCAACAAAAGTGAATTCAAACATGTTAGTAAATGAACTGAATCAATTTTTACCATAACTTTGTAGAGCAAAACATGTCGTATTCATAATTTTTATATTCTATATATTGTTTATAGATTTGTTATACTAAAAGGTGGTATAAGGAAATGAGTCTAGTGTGTAAAGAACCTCAACTTTATTTTTTGCTAATACAAAGGGGCGAATGCACTTGTGATTTATATAAGTATTTGTTTTTTTGAATCTTTTAATATAAATATATGATAAACAAAATACATGACCCATGAATTCGTAAGAAAATAAGGTGTGATAATTGAACGGTTTTATTTATTTTACTATAAGGTGACTTCACCATACAATTTAACTCCATTAATTCACTTTGTTATAAAGTGATTTCTCATAATACTTTTTTGGCTTTACTCTTATGTTATTTTAGAATATAAATTAACTGAGTTTGCTACAGGGTGATTTCATCATATAGTATTGTTGACTTTCCATATAGACTATTAATTCTTAGCCGAAGCTAAAATAAATTACAGTTAGCAATCTAAAATTCAATTACAAGAGATTACAATCTGAACGAGCACCTAAAAGTGGAAGTCCAAAAGTCAATCTACTATAATCGTAATTACTCGAACTCCAATCCTATCCAACTTGTCAATCCTGAAATTTGTAAGTAATGAGATATATAGCCCAACAAGAAAACAATCAATCCAACTAGCATGACAAGTAACATATGTAACGCCCAGGAAATATTATGTAATTATTTTTCTCAATAAATAATTATTATGTGATTTTTATGTGAATTTTGGTAAATTATTTGATGATGAATAATAATATTTGGATGTTGATTTCTGATAAAAGTGAGATATTTTAATTTCCGATTATCCAGAATTAAATCTAGATAATTTTGGTATTTTTCTGATAATTTTTGAAATGTTTTATGATTTTATAAGGATTTATAGAATTAATAATGATTATTCCTTCATAAGTATAAAATTACTTTTTAGAATCAGATATCGTCCCACTTCAATCTTTTTTGCGTTTTTACAACACGAAACTCTTCCGAAAAACTACTTCCTAACCTAATCTGATAATTCTGAACAATTTTCATATTTTGACTTTCTCGATTCGGGGCACGGTTTGACCTGTATGAGTCCCGGTGTGAAATTTCTGATACGCAAATCATTTTATATATCGATAAAAGTCCATATTCTCAAAAAGCGAGACATTATCATCTTAATTTCGTATAATGTATTTTATAGGAAGCTCTGTTTTGATAATTATCCAAATTCAGTATTAAAATCGTATCAGTCTTTTTAGTTACTTAGCGGCTAAGTAACCTATTTTCGGATCCAATATGTAAATGTAATGATCGAATTATTAAATAAATAAAATATGTGATGGTTATGTCAGCTATGTGTTGTTGAATTCTTAATTGTCTGTGAATTGTTGGATGCGAAGATTAATTTTATAATTAATTATCGAGCTATATGTATTTAATTCATTTTAAAGTGATTTTTTTATTGAATATTTATTCATAAAAATGCTAAGATTGTTTCTAAAATTATTTTTGTTGTTCTATAATTTCATTTATTATTTTAGGGGTTTCTAAAATTTAGAAATCAATATTTTATTAATTATTTAATTTCAAATGATTTTCTAACTTCATTAAATTGTAAAATCAATATTTAATTTCAGAATGCTTCAAAAATCATGAAAATTTTATTTTATTAAATTTGGAATATTCTTAGAATTTTAAAATTTATTTCGGAAATTTTCTGACTTTTATTTAATCGCACATGTATTCGTTAAATTGAAAAGAGTACAGGTCTAATGAGCATTATCAAAATAATTTAGAAATCTTGCAAATTTAATTTTACTAACTCCTAATTATTTTGGGGTTTTTAAAATTATTTTCACAAACTTTTGAATTATCTTACTTATTAAACACTTGTTCAAATTTTAAAAGTACGATACGAAAAAGGGGTGATAACAGGAATACAATAGAGGTAACGAATAAAAAGGAAAAATAAAATCCCTGAACCCCTACCCCCTGTTCTTCTTCCTCACCGACTCTCGTCTCTCTCAGATAATCTCTCTCGTTTCTCTCGATTTCTCAGTGTCTCTCTCTCGTCCCTTTTCCTCCCTTCTCTCTTCCTCTTTTATTTCCCTTTCTCCCCTCCTTTGCTGCTCTCATTTTCTCCTTCCTATTACCTCGTTCTCTTCTCTGTTTCATCGCCGCCGCTGCCCTTACTCCGGTGGGTTTCGGTCGCTCCTTCTGTCCTAATTATGTTTAATTGGTGTACATATACCTACGCATATATATATATGTATATATATGGGTTGTTATCAGTTGTGTTTTGTGTGCCCTGTGTGCCCCCTGCTTCCGTCGTTTTCCGGCCTGTTTTCAGGCCGCATGTTGTATAGTTCCGGTTCTGTGAATATTGATTGTTTGATATTTTTTATTTTCTGCAGGAAAAATAATAATTGATTGATGTTTTGTGAAATAATATTTGTGCAGAAATTATAATAAATAATCGATCAAATTCGTGTCGGATGTCCGTAATAAACGGAAACCCGCGAATTTTATCGCCTTCGGCGATGAGCTTCGGCGAGCCGATGGTGGCCCGTGATGATTTTAATCTGAGTCCTAAATTATAAATAAATAAAATACGAATAACAGTACATAATAATTGAATTATATCGGTGATTGGGATTGCGAATGGTGTTTGGGGTGTGGTTGTTGTGATTCAATTTTTGTTGTGATTGACGTCGAAATGATTCGACGGGTAGGCCGATAAATAGAGGAAACGCTGCCCGATTTTCAGGAAACTAACTCCGGAAAATACGGGGACGTACCTTATTATTATCGGATGCATCGAATGAGGAAATATAATTATATTATACGAACCCAAATTACGTGTCAGTAACAAAAATATTTTATCAATAATCGATCACCCTATTTTCCAAAATGACGAGTGTATGTATTTTCCTGAAATTAAATACCGTACCGAGTTTTGAAAATGGGAACCATAATTGCTATGTGTTTTTCGATAATACAGATAAATATGAATTCAGTTATGAAATCGTATGGGTAGAATAGGATGACGATTTGATGTTAAGCTTAAGCGGTTATCTGAATTAGGGTATTTCCACCCTGTAGGTTTAGACGGAAGACCCGAGACGTGACATCGGACTAGGAACGATCTAATGATTAGACGTTGAGATCAATGAAGTTCCAACCGAAGGGTCTGAATGCTGGGATCGTATCCAGAATAGGATAGAAGTTTGACGATAAAGCCGAATGATTAAAGTCGAACCAAAGTTAACCGATAATAGTGGTTAAAGCTTATTGTGGCAAGTATTCCAGAACATTCTTTTAAATACTGCAAGTATTCTTGAATTTTCTTTTAATTATTGCAAATATTTATTCGCTCCTATTCTAAGTTCAGAATAGTTAAATCTTTTACATTTCGCTGTAATTACTCATATTATGCTTGTTCAGTTATTCTTGTTTCTATAATTCGATTGCTCTCATGAGCAAATACCCATTCTTTCGGGTTATTTGCGAACCGTGAATTGGGATGTTTTGAATTCAAAATGGTTTGACCTCAAAATACTCTACGAGCTGGATAGTGATATTTTGGGGGTTGAGTTTTACTTAATCCTGATGATCGGGATGACTGGTGCATCGAGATGGGCCGTAGTGCCTGGGGACCCAACTAGATCTATATATTGAGATATAGGTCTGCATTATATTCTGACTGATCAGCAGAATATAGATGTGAACTAGTGTCCAGTCTAATTTGTTGTTGATCGCCATTAATGGCATTCCTTCTCGAAAAAAAATGTGATTATGGATTAAAGTTAGTTTTCTTTAGCACTCAGTTTCGGGTAATTACAATGTTTCTAAACAAATTCGAGGTTCAGATTGTTGCTGCAGCATTAGTGGCTCAGTGATAGTTAAAGTCTTGAATGAATTGGGATCTTCTTAATTATTCAACCCGTCCTTATCAGGATGGTTTAGCAGGCTAAGTCTATGGAAACTTAGTCGATAATGATGGATACTGAATAGTTAGGAATTTCTTGAACATCAGTTTTATGAATAGTTATTGCATTCGTTGCTCAAGTATGAAGTGTTACCAGAAGCTATTTTAAAAACACGCGATCTCTGAAGCTGTTATAAAATGTCATTATTTCCTATGTGATTTATAGCAATGCAAATTAAATTGATTTTAAGATAATGAAGTATATCCTTTAAATGATTTCGTCTTTCGCTCTTCAAAATATTTCAGAGATTTTATCCATAAGTTTTCTTTGATTTTAATGCTTGAAACTCAAAATATATACTTGTTGGGCATTTTTGGCCTCACTCTTGCTTTGTCAATTCTTATTTCTGCCAGAAACAAATAAGGATTAAAGTGAATAGCTTTGATAGACAGCAGAAGTTAGAGAAATTTCCGTGGCGAGAGGTTGAAGGTGTTAGAAGAATGTGACAAGAGCATTAGTTCAAAGGTATTTACACTTGTATTATAGTTGAAGTGTGTTGTAAAAGGTTAGATTCTTGTTTCATACCATAACCTGTAAAAGATCCGAACTCAAGGGGTTATTTATTTATTTCTTTACTTTATGTAATAATGGTTTAGTAACACCAAATCTTGACCCCAGATTTGGGCCGTTATAGTTTGGCATCGGAGCTGCAGGTTATTGGTCATTAAAATAAGAATAGGTGAGAGTAAGATAGGAATGATAGGTCGTACAGGATAGGAAAGACCCTAGGCATATTCAGGATAAATTGAGTTGAGTGTGAATTAGGGTTAGTAGATCCGAGATGGAGTTGTTAAGATAGTTTTGATGAGAATGTGTAAGGCGAATATCACAACATCATAGGTATATTGAAACCTCAGATCATACAATAATGAGAAATCGACGGATCAACGGAGACTGGGTATGTTGCCCTACCTTTCATGTGGTTTTGAGAAAAATGTGATCGATTCTCGGGAGAATTTGTGTAAGAAAAGCTATGATTTAACTTAGGTATTAGGACAAGTTCCATGTCAAAGGCAACCAGTTGAGGGAAGCTGATGAAGAACTAACATTGCATGTTTCGAAGTCACCACCGTTGCGAGAAGATTCTTATCACTTATCAGGGAGCAGCGCGAGGAATGATATCTACCTTCCTAGATATAGGTAAGTCTAGCAAGAAGGTGCGACCCTAGTTACAGACAGAACGTCAAAGCGCATGCGTGGTTGTAAGCATAACATCAAGGATGATGACAAGAATGTCAAAGGTATTACCAGATGTCGGCATTGTGGTAGAATTGCGAATAAAATAATATACGACGGTAAATGAAGTTTCGTCAATCAATAAGTGCGAGCAGAATCCAAGGAAAAGTGGAAGAGGTACCGAAGTGGAAAGACCCGTACATGGGCATTTCTTTAATTAGATATCTTATTAGTGAATCATAAAATAGCAAGTAACTTATGTAGTAATGACGACCAAACATTTGATTTTCAAAATTTGAAAATGAGATTTCGGAAAAGATTTTCTTAATCAACTTTCAGAGGATTTTTGCATGAAATGAGTTTTACGATTTGGTTGTCGATTTACTATTTATGTTCTTGTTATTATAAACAAAAAATGACCTAAAAAGAAAGAATGAAATTAGACTTGGAGGACCAAGTAGAACCACTAGTAAGAAGAAAGTTTAGAGTTCCATGAAAAACGAACATGAATTTTGTTTAATAATATTAATAATTAAATCAACATGTTAAAACATTATTTACCCCAATTTATGAAATTATTAAAAAAAAAATTAACGAGATTCGTGATTCGAATGGACGGAGGATGATTGAAGGAAATGGCAGAATCTTCCAGATGATTGGAGAAGAATCGTATTTCTATCGACGAAATAGAGGCATTGTGTGACCAATGGGTATTTTACATGACATAGATGACGCGATTAAGATCAAATCATTGAAGCATTTGATGTAAAGACATTTCCAGACATTATTCCGAAGTTACAACGTGACCTAAAAACTGGTGAATTTCTCCTCCGAATGGTCCCTGGAGGCATACATAAATAGAGCGTGGACGGTGACCCATGGTGATCTACAATGTTATTCTTTTTGAAATACGATAGCATATGTTCTTCTCGAGATTTGAATACGTATGAGCTTCTTCTGTTGACAAATCATATGAGGCAGAAATGAAAGAAAATTCTTGTATTCCTTCTGAATTGTTTCTCCTCTCAATTTCTTGATTCCTGATTGAGACAACAGTGTTGTGATATGACGTTTTGTCGAAATGACGAAAAGTCGGGTGGGATGCCACTTAATCATGTGTTGTATGCCATATAGTGTGAAAGACTGGCCATCTTGAGTACGAATATGGTTGGCTCATTCTTCACTCATTTTTATTCCTTCAATTTATTAACTTACAGATTCATCCAAATTTTTGTTGTATTGTTATTTCCTATCGTTCTTTTCATTCATAATCATATTAATAAACTCTCTTCTTGCATTGAGTCTGTTCTCTGATGATTGTGAAAGAAATAGAATAGTCCCGTGCGACAGGTAGAATTACGTGTCAAAGAAGAATGTGATTGCAAGCCGATAAATGAGGGACATTTGTAAGCAAAGAAGAATTGATACACCGACAACGTGGTCGTGGCAAGGACATCAACTCTGACAGTTGTTCGTGTTATGAGGATCTCATCAGTATGGTAGATTGCGTTAACGTAATGCACTTCAAACCAGAGGATTTGAACGCAAAACGAATGGTTAGCGAATCGTACATTAATTACAAAATAAGGAAGTGATGTTGTGTGCTCAAACGGAGCGAACGAGTATCGGGACAACAATCAAAGAAATTCTGAACAATGACTCAGACATGCAATTACGACGTGAAACATCCTTTCATCGCTGGAAGGTACTTGTCGTGAAGATTCAAGATAGGAGCAATCTTAATTGTAATCAAACTTCGAACGTGTTCTTCAAGAAATTATGAAGTTTTCTAATTTGCGTAAATAAGTGATTGTGAATTCAATGCTCATACCCAGGTCAGTGACAAAAGTTTGATACGAAGCTATAAGTGGAGATGAAACAATGGTGAGAGATCGAGCTTCAAGAAATAGTGACGAAATGCTTCGGGGAGTTGAAAATAAGCATGCGTTTTTGGGATCTACGTCTCGATTGTGAAATTTTTCAAGAAATAATGATCTAACGATTGAGTTTCTACGAGATTGTGACGGTAATAATGAAGACCATGCGCAATTATTAAAAGATAAACTGATTAATAATGGTCAGAAATAAATTAAAGGAATCATGAAATCAAACCTTAAGTTCATTAATAACAATTCGTAATATTCTGAATGGACTGAAAAGGTTATGGTTACATTAATCATTGTTGGTGTAAAACCCAATTTCCCAATTAAAAAGATATATGTTATGCCGATCAAAGCAATATAACCTGAATTGTGTTTACTGGATGGATGTGACTGATGAAAGTGGGTGGACATGATTATGGATGATTTTGTTGATTGATGGTGTCGGCGTGAGTCCGACTGGTAGTCAATGGTATAGGGGAAGTGTTGCCCAAATTTTCAGAAATTACCCTATGGTTAAGGACAAAGAAGTATATTTTCGTTCTCGTTAGTATTCCAAATAGTTGCAATCTCAGTTCTTGAGAAAGTTGTTATGACCAAACTGACTTTATATAATTGGTCTTTGATTCCAGTTAGCTAGTCAGCATTTGGTTTAAGTGATCAGCTAAAGGAGTTAATTGATCAACTTTACCAACTAATGATTAGTTAAATGGAGATCAATTCCAATTAGATTGAGTTAAGCTCTAACATGATTTTCAGATCCGAAATCAAAGCAATTAGAAATTTTGAGGAAGTAATAACATTAGTAAAAGTGGAAAGTTTAGTAGAATTAGCGAGATGCTACTGCAGACATGGTTGAGATTTTATTTAGATGAATAAGCCTTTGCGATAAACAAGAAAAGCATTTTCAAGAACAAGAGATGTAAGACCAAACAAAGAGATCTTATCATTTGTAATGACGTTCCAGGAAGGACTTGGATGTGTACCCATATCGAATGATGAATTAATGAAAATTTGAATGTACAATTCTTTGGAACGACGATTGAATAGAAGTGCTGTAGAATGATGGAAAGCTCGCAAATTCAAGCATCCAATGAAAGACGGAAATTGATGAAGTCCGCATGTGAACTCAGGAAAAAGAGATGATGGTCAATGAAGAGAAGTCAAATACACAATCTGTGATACGTCAAGCAAAGCTAAGGAAATAACTACCAAGGAAATTCGACAATTTTGTTAGTAAGAATTTAAATAGTATAAATAAAAGCCTTCATCCCAGTGTGAACCCCAGGAATGACTTATCTAATAATAAATAAATTAATATTACTAAGAAAAAGAAATTCGTTATAAGAGATAATGAGTGATGAGAATGAAGAACTAATGAAGAAAAGAAGTGAAATCAAAAGAATGATAAAGAAATTTTTAAAAAATAAATAAAATAATAAGATATGTAAGTTGTGAACATCGGTTGTGCCAGAACTGATTGGAGAATGAAGGGAAATGCCGATAATTGAAGATAGGAATTTCATTCAAGGAATGCGTGTAAACAGGAATGATTAAACCAAGGTATTGATGGCGACTGCTGAAGAAGAACATTGCAATGAATATCATGTCAGAATTCTTTCAAATTAAAGTGAAGTCCCGGAGGTTCGAACGAATGATTTACCAAGGGTACCTCAGGGAATGAGGTAAGAATTTCTCGCCGGTTATTTTGCACAGAGTAAAGCTAATGTCAAAAGCATGGGTCGTATAACTCAATAGGAATGAAATAATAAGTGAAGGAAAACTTCAAAATATGTGGAATGAAAGAATAATGAAATAAAGAGTATTTTGCGCAGTGCATAAAAGCGGTCATGGAAAAGAGAATGGAGATATGAGGTTATGTGTCGATTATCAGAAATTGTAAGTTTACAGATTAAGTAAACACAATGTACCAAGAGTATTGGGATAGTGTGATTGTATTTATTGATAACATCCTCGCTAATTCAAGGACTAAGGAAGACCAAGTTGAACGCCTAAAGATATGCTTGCGAAGAATTGAGAAATAGCAGCTCGATTCTCAGCTTCAAAGATATGAATTCTGGTTATAATTGATTATGAGCTTTAGTGTGTGGGTAAAGATCAAACAGGAAAGGTCCATTTAAGAATAGATGTTTTAAATAGAAATAAAAGAGTGAATACCATTAAGTTGTTGAGAAATGGTTAAAAGAATTAGAAAAGTTAGAAATTGACGAATAGGTTTTGATTCCGTCTTCTAGGTTATGCTGATACTTACTTTGTTGTTGAATATCATAGGTGGTATTAATACAATGATTGATGTTGACTTCAGTAGGAAACATTGTGAGCATCAAAGTTCATATTCATATCTAATTTGATAGGACAACAAAATGAGTATCAGTACCAAGAGACCAGATTTTTTAATAAAATTTTAATTCATTCCGTTCCCAATTAATGTACTTTCTTTCAGATAGTAAGGGATTCTCGCTTGATGAAGCTACTTGATAGTGATTGAAAAGAAATAGAAGTATGCTACCATATGGTGAGTAGATGCAATTGTCGAGATTTTTCTTTTTAACTTTTGAATAGATGTAGAACATTTCAAAGCATCAGACGTCATGAACTCAGGACATCGGGTACAGACGAATAGGAAATGCAAGAGACCGATTAAAGATTATTGAATACGATTACAAACGATTATAGGTCAATTTAACCGAGCAGAAGGAGACATGATAAGTAGAGAAGAACAGTCAGTGAAAATAGAAATTTCATGAACATGAATCATTAGAATTGGAAAGAAAAGAAGGGTAGTGTAAATTAAGTTAGTCCTTTGAAATAATGAGATAGATAGAACGATCGTGAATGAGTTGGTCTTGTTGTCACAGGTGTAACAAGTCCATAAGGCATTTATGTGTATATGACTATGAAGAGTAATTTAGCTCCAAATAATTGAAATAAAAGATTGAGTTAGGGGTTGCATGAGCAACTGATAAATCTGACGATGGTAGGAGACCGTTGGAATGTGATCAAAAGTGGTGAGTCCTGAGAAGTTTTAAGTAGATACTCGAAAGGGAGCAGTGTATGTTCTTTAGCAGGATTCTGAGGACAGAATCCTTTTAAGGGTGGAAGAATGTAACGCCCGGGAAATATTATGTAATTATTTTTCTCAATAAATAATTATTATGTGATTTTTATGTGAATTTTGGTGAATTATTTGATGATGAATAATAATATTTGGATGTTTATTTCTGATAAAAGTGAGATATTTTAATTTCCAATTATCCAGAATTAAATCTAGATAATATTGGTATTTTTCTGATAATTTTTGAAATGTTATATGATTTTATGAGGATTTATAGAATTAATAATGATTATTCCTACATAAGTATAAAATTACTTTTTAGAATCAGAAATCGTCCCACTTCAATCAATTTTGCATTTTTACAACACGAAACTCTTCTGAAAACTCCTTCCTAACCTAATCTGATAATTCTGAACATTTTTCATGTTTTGACTTTCTCGATCCGGGGCACGGTTTGACCTGTATGAGTCCCGGTGTGAAATTTCCGATACAGCAAATCATTTTATTTATCGATAAAAGTCCATATTCTCAAAAAGCGAGACATTATCATCTTAATTTCGTATAATGTATTTTATAGGAAGCTCTGTTTTGATAATTATCCAAATTCAGTATTAAAATCGTATCGTCTTTTTAGTTATTTAGCGGCTAAGTAACCCATTTTCGGATCCAATATGTAAATGTA
Organism: Apium graveolens; assembly: GCF_009905375.1. Taxonomy (NCBI): domain Eukaryota; kingdom Viridiplantae; phylum Streptophyta; class Magnoliopsida; order Apiales; family Apiaceae; genus Apium; species Apium graveolens. Next base: position 293,561,296 of record NC_133652.1, on the reverse strand, counting down.
ATGATCGAATTATTAAATAAATAAAATATGTGATGGTTCTGTCAGTTATGTGTTGTTGTATTATTAATTGTCTGTGAATTGTTGGATGCGAAGATTGATTTTATAATTAATTATCAAGCTATATGCATTTAATTCATTTTAAAGTGCTTTTTTTGTTGAATATTTATTCCTAAAAATGCTAAGATTGTTTCTAAAATTATTTTTGTTGTTCTATAATTTTATTTATTATTTTAGGGGTTTATAAAATTTAGAAATCAATATTTTATTAATTATTTAATTTCAAATGATTTTCTAACTTCATTAAATTGTAAAATCAATATTTAATTCCAGAATGCTTCAAAAATCATGAAAATTTTATTTCATTAAATTTGGAATATTCTGAGAATTTTAAAATTTATTTCGGAAATTTTCTGACTTTTATTTAATCACACATGTATTCGTTAAATTGAAAAGAGTACAGGTCTAATGCGCATTATCAAAATAATTTAAAAATCTTGCAAATTTAATTTTACTAACTCGTAATTATTTTGAGGTTTTTAAAATTATTTTCATAAACTTTTGAATTATCTTACTTATTAAACACTCATTCAAATTATAAAAGTACGATACGAAAAAGGGGTGATAACAGGAATACAATAGAGGTAATGAATAAAAAGGAAAAATAAAATCCCTGAACGCCTACCCCCCATGTTCTTCTTCCTCACCGACTCTCATCTCTCTCAGATAATCTCACTCGTTTCTCTCGATTTCTCACTGTCTCTCTCTCTCGTCCCTTTTATTTCCCTTTCTCCCGTCCTTTGCTGCTCTCGTTTTCTCCTCCCTATTGCCTCGTTCTCTTCTCTATTTCATCATCGCCGCTGCCCTTACTCCGGTGGGTTTTGGTCGCTCCTTCTGTCCTAATTATGTTTAATTGGTGTACATATACCTACGTATATATATGTATAGATATGGGTTGTTATCAGTTGAGTTTTGTGTGCTTGTGTGCCGCCTGCTTTCGCCGTTTTCCGGCCTGTTTTCAGGCCGTGTGTTGTACAGTTCTGGTTGTGTGAATATTGATTGTTTGATATTTTTTATTTTCTGCAGGAAAAATAATAATTGATTGATGTTTTGTGAAATAATATTTGTGCAGAAATTATAATAAATAATCGATGAAATTCGTGTCGGATGTCCGTAATAAACAGAAACCCGCGAATTTTATCGCCGTTGGCGATGACCTTCGGCGAGCTGATGGTGGACCGTGATGATTTTAATCTGAGTCCTAAATTATAAATAAATAAAATACGAATAACAGTACATAATAATTGAATTATATCGGTGATTGGTATTGCGAATGGTGTTTGGGGTGTGGTTGTTGTGATTGATTTTTTGTTGTGATTGACGTCGAAATGATTCGACGGGTAGGCCGATAAATAGTGGAAACGCTGCCCGATTTTCAGGAAACTATCTCCGGAAAATACGGGGAAATACCATGTTATTATCGGATGCATCGAACGAGGAAATATAATTACATTATACGAACCCAAATTATATGTCGTAACAAAAATATTTTATGAATAATTGATAACCCATTTTCCAAAATGACGAGTGTATGTATTTTCTGAAAATAAATATCGAACCGAGTTTCAAAAATGGGAACCATAATTGCTATGTGTATTTCGATAATACTTAAAAATATAAATTCAGTTATGAAATCGTATGGGTAGAATAGGATGCCGATTTGATGTTAATCTTAAGCGGTTATCTGAATTAGGGTATTTCAACCCTGTAGGTTTAGACGGAAGACCCGAGACGTGACATCGGACTAGGAACGATCTAATGATTAGACGTCGAGATCAACGAAGTTCCAATTGAAGGGTTTGAATGCTGGGATCGTATCCAGAATAGGATAGAAGTTTGACGATAAAGCCGAATGATTAAAGTCGAACCAAGGTTAACCGATAATAGTGGTTAAAGCTTATTGAGGCAAGTATTCCAGAACATTCTTTTAAATACTCCAAGTATTCTTGAATTTTCTTTTAATTATTGCAAATATTTACTCTCTCCTATTCTAAGTTCAGAATAGTTAAATTTTTTTACATTTCGCTGCAATTACTCATATTATGCTTGTTCAGTTATTCTTGTTTCTATAATTCGATTCCTCTCATGAGCAAATACCCATTCTTTCGGGTTATTTGCGAACCCTGAATTGGGATATTTTTAATTCAAAATGGTTTGACCTCAAAACACTCTACGGGCTGGATAGTGATATTTTGGAGGTTGAGTTTTAATTAATCCTGAGGACCGGGATGACTGGTGCCTCGAGATGGGCCGTAGTGCCTGGGGACCCTAACTAGATCTATATATTGAGATATAGGTCTGCATTATATTCTGACTGATCAGCAGAATATAGATGCGAACTAGTGTCCAGTCTAATTTGTTGTTGATCTCCATTAATGGCATTCCTTCTCGGAAAAAAATGTGATTATGGATTAAAGTTAGTTTTCCTTAGCACTCAGTTTCGGGTAATTACAATGTTTCTAAACAAATTCGAGGTTCAGATTGTTGCTGCAGGCATTAGTTTCTCAGTGATAGTTAGAATCTTGAATGAATTGGGATCTTCTTAATTATTCAACCTGTCCTTATCAGGCTGGTTTAACAGGCTAAGTCTATGGAAACTTAGTCGATAATGATGGATACTGAATAGTTAAAAATTTCTTGAACGTCATTTTATGAATAGTTATTGCATTCGTTGCTCAAGTATGAAGTGGTACCAGAAGCTATTTTGAAAACACGCGATCTCTGAAGCTCTTATAAAATGTCATTATTTCCTATGTGATTTATAGCAATGCTAATCAAATTGATTTTAAGATAACGAAGTATATCCTTTAAATGATTTCGTGTTTCGCTCTTCAAAATATTTCAGAGATTTTATCCGGAAGTTTTCTTTGATTTTAATGCATGAAACTCAAAAAATATATACTTGTTGGGCATTTTTGGATCACTCTTGCTTTGTCAATTCTTATTTCTCCCAGAAACAGATAAGGATTAAAGTGAATAGCTTTTATAGACAGCAGAAGTTAGAGAAATTTCCGTGGCGAGAGGTTGAAGTGTTAGAAGAATGTGACAAGAGCATTAGTTCAAAGGTATTTACACTTATATTATAGTTGAAGTGAGTTGTAGAAGGTTAGATTCTTGTTTCATACCATAACCTGTAAAAGATCCGGACTCAAGGGGTTATTTATTTATTTCTTTACTTTATGTAATAATGGTTTAGTAACACCAAATCTTGACCCCGGATTTGGGGCGTTACAACATATAACAAATAACGATAATCTATACGATATGATAAATGAAATAAATTATTTCAAGATATATTCTTATTTTTATACGATGCATACATTACATATAATCACATAACAATAATAATTCAAAATATTTAATCCATGCCACGACCACTACAACACGGTGATAACTGTCCTAAATTTTCTGAAAACTGTCACTACAATCCGATGACTATGGTCCATAGTTCATATTTGATATTTTCACAAATCATGTCATAAATTAGGGATCTGAAATTATCATATAGACACCACACATATACAACAATACAATAATACGTACTCTATAACACATAAAAATTTCAAATATATCATCACCTAGGCCATGTTTTGGTAATCAAGTATAAATGCACAACATACAATTTTGAAAACACTAGAAAGATGGATCAAAAACTTACTTGTAAACCTGACCAGATCTGAAATTACTCGATTTTGACCCTCTAAATGATATTTTCTTGGAAAACACGAAACAACAAAGTTGTAAAAAATAAAAGGGAATTTGTCAAGAATACTTAATTGTAGCTATTAAATTGCAAAAATACCCACATGTCTTAGTTCTTGTAAATATACTGTTATTTAAAAAAGTATAACATTTAATTTACAATTGTACGTTGCAACAACCTAGCCCATTCTCTCACTCCCACATTCATCTCTCTATTTTATTTCTTCTTAAATTTGTTTCAACACTTTCTCATGTTTCTCAACAAATTTCATTCATTTTTTATTTTTTTGCTCATTTCGGTGGATTTGTAAGTTCCTCCCTCTCTCTCTCCCTCCCTTGCTCTCTCTCTGTTTCTATCGGTCTTTACCTACACTCTCTCTAACATCTATTTTTTTGTATTTCTGGTTTTAGATCTATTTTCAGATGTTGTTTAAGGCTTTGTATGTTTGCTTGCTTTCGATTGTTTTTCCTTAGTTGCATGTTTATACATATCTTTCCCTTGATTTACAAATTTTGTTATTTTATTCGTTTTTAATTATAATATACTATAAGCTGTGTTTGAGTGTATATATAAGTTTTTTATTTTAATTTTTAGTATATTTTTAGTATATAATTAGTATATATTTTAATTATTTTATTATTGTCATGTTTCCATTTTATATGTATGTATGTTATTTGTTAATTTTTGTTCAATTTTTTGTATTATTTGTGAATTTGTTGTTTAACTTGTACGGTACGCAATATGAGTTAACTGTTGAGTATAAGGTTAGTGAAACTTGTTACTGCTAACAAATATGATCCTATGACTAAGTTGTGTACTATTCTTTCTCACGATCAACTTGATGATTTTAGTCGTTCTTGTTTTGCCTATTTATTGAATTTGCCTAACTATAAACATCAGAATCTCATTCACCATTTTTTAGTTAGACAATTAGTATAACCGAACAGTGATGAGATTTGGATAGGTGTAGTTGGTGTTACATTGAAGTTTGGTATGGATGAATTTGCCACTGTTATTGGGCTTAGGTATTTTGGTAATTGTGTTAAGAAGTGTTTTTAAAGGTGGATAACAAGTTTGTAAGCAGTTTCTTTGATGGCGTCAACCCGAGTTCGGTTAAGGAAGCGTTTTTGTTAAAAATTGATATGTAATGGAGATGGTGTGAAAATGACTAAGTTGTATTTGCTACATCAGTTTCTTTTGACTTCTACGGCAATTACCCAGATTCCTAAAGGTGATCTAGATATATTGGATGCTAATAAACTTGACGAGTTTCCTTGGGAAAAAGAGGTTTTTATTATGACTTTAGAGTCGCTTAAAAATGGTCCAAATACAAATTCAAAAGACAATTACTACAGGCTCTGTGGTTTCCCATATGCTTTTCAGTTGTGGTTTTATGAGTGTTGTCCATATCTAAATGGAAAGTATTGTACTAATAGTGATGCTAGCATTCCAGGTTGCCTTAATTGGAGTAACGATTAATTGGGAAATGTTGAAGAATTTTCTAGACTATTGTCACTTGGATCAGAGGAGGTATAATTGTTCATATATATATATTCCATTTTTTTGGTGGTGATAATTTTATGTTCATTCACAGTTGTAACTTAAATATTTATCTCCTAGTGCAAGAGAGATTGAAGAGTTGCAAAATGATGTTCATATTACCTTGAATGCAACTAGTGGTAATATTTTTGATGATAATTTTGTTCAACCAGTTGCAAAACGTGTGAATCCTACTTCTTCTTTATTAGACAATTCGGTGAAGAAAATGCAAAAGCAGCTGAAAAGACTTGAGTCTAATCACAAGAAATTACATTATGAAGTTGAGCAAGTTAAAATTATTGTTACTAAACAACGCTCATACTTTGGTTCTGAAATTTTAAAAGCTGCGTAATCTTCTTTGAATAAGTTATATAGACATTATGTATTTGCATATGTAGTTGTATTATGTATTTGCATACGTAGTTGTATTTTATTATAGAATTAGTGTCATATAGATGCATATTTAGTTTAGTGTTGTATGTTTTTTATTTTTACAGGTTTGGGTAGATGATGATGAGGCTGATCAAGGTTCTCATGCTGAAAGATAATGATCGATTTATATCTGAAGTTAATGTTCCAAATGAGGTTGTTATTTGTTAGTTTTTAGTTTTCATTGTAAAATAATTGTTATTTATAGTCCCCTTATTGTTTTTTAAATTTTTTGTTTTTCGATATTTTTTATTTTAAAGTTATTTTTGTTATATTTTCGTATTTTCTGCAAGTTTGTGTTGATAATAATGATGGTGATAAAGATACTCCCGCTGAAAATATTGATATCTTTCTAGATGAATTTGATGTGGAGAATGAGGTTGATACTTTATTATTTTCTATCTTTTGTATCTTGGAATTACTTTTAATTTACATTTGTAATGTGAAAACTATGTTTAACATATTGAAGTTGTTTGAGCAAGTGGTGGAACAGTTAATGGTTCATTTTGTACAAAAGTTGATGAGGTTGTACAGAAAACGAATAACATAAATGAAGTTTCACGTGATGATAAAATGGTTGATATTTTTATTGGATTTGATGATGAAGATTTTTTTGTGGATGAAATATCTCCTAATATATTGAATAAATTTGAACTTGAGATGAAAAAGTTTGATAAAGGGTCTTTAGATGGAACAGTTAATCAGGGTGCGCCTATTGGAAAAATGTTGAACAATAGTGAAGATGATGATGATGAAGCATTACCTAATAAAGAAGTGGATGAAGCATTTGATATGAATATTGCTGGGAAAGTTGTAAATGATGGGGAGGCTGTGGTAAAAAGTGGAACAGAATCCGAACAAGTTGAAAAATATGTTATTTCAATTATTATAGATGTGCGAGGAGTTGTAATTGAAGTTGCGACATTGTGTACGAATCCGTCGGGTACATAATTGTCTTTAGTTAACTATGACAATGTTGATGATAAAATTCTTGAAGTTACACGACAGACTTTGAATATTGTCATATGTAATGAGGGAATGGATGATTTGGCAACTAGTTTCAAGAAATCTAATCATGATGATATGAAAGATGCAGGACAGGTAACTTTCTATAATTTTATAGTTTTTCTTAGAATGTTGTTTATTTTTGCCTTTATTGATGTTATTTTATTTTAATACTGTAGTTATAATTCCTGATTTAATGTTCTATTTGTAGCATACATCTAAAGTTGTTGTATTGCAGAATCCTAATTTTACCACTCCTTTGCCCAAAAGACAGATTAGGGTTCTTGCCTTTCCTGTGATCTCTGTTTTTATAATATTTTGGTTGAAGCTCAAAAAAGTTGCTAGTAATTTTAAAAATGAAAAAGAAGTTTCAATTTGTCCATTTGATGAAGATATTGGGTGGCTGGACACTAGGACTTAAGTGTAGAGTATTATGAGTGGCTGGACACTGGACTTCGTGCGAAGAATACGGTTTGATATCTTTTTACCTATCTCTTTTTTTTGTTTATTTAGTACTTATATATATTTTTTTCTTTTGAAGTGTAACTTTTTATGGAAAAAAAGATAATAATATTAGTCCACCTTTGAAGTTGGGAGGGAAGTTTATAAGTGAGAAGATTTGATGTCATGCCATTGAGTATGGCAGATTTAATCTTTCAAACTCTGTAAGTTTTTCCATTTTTTTTAAGTCTATTAATGTCGTATTGTCAATATTCATTTTAATGATTGTTGTAATGTTGTTTTTTTATAGCATGTTGATGTTTTTATGTACTATATGAGGAAGAAAATGAAGTACAATGCAAATTATAACAAGATCATGACTACTACACATAGCATGTTTGAGAAAATGATTTAATAACTTTATTTAGATATTACTGATTATGATAATATTGATGAGTCAAAAATCCGTTCAAGGATGGATATTCTAAATGTTATTAATGGATCTTCGCTGCCCTGTGGTACTTCATGGTCATCCGTAAACCTCTTTTTGATACCAATATAGTTGTATGAGCATAATCATTGGGTCCTTGCTTCTTTCAACCTTTTCACCGAGGAGATTTGCGTGTGTAAAACTTTTAAGAAAGATTCAGCTAAAGATCTTTTCAAGGAAGCTTTGCTCTCTTTCTCTAAGTTACTTCCTCACTTTCTTCTCCTCAGTGATTTTTACTCAAGGAGTGACATTGATTTTTCTGCTAATTTATATTCAGTTAAAGGAAAGACTGATTGTGTAACATCAATTTATACACGTCTATCTTATCCTCGGTGCACAAACATGTGAGTTTTTATAAAATACTTAAAATAAATTGTAAATTTGATGCATTTTTTTGCTCATTTATTTTAATGTTTTCTATATAACTGTGTTATTTTGGAGTGAAAGTGGAATATATGATATGCATTGGAGAGTACTTTGCAATAAAAAAGGAGTTTCTAAAAGATAGTTTTGATATTGAAACTCGTCGATTCAAAATTGGTTTTTCATTATACTCGTATGCCATTGAAAAATAGATCTATTATTATGACAGTGAAACTGAATATATGGCAGATGCTAATATAGATGGTGAGTATTTTGTTCAAAATTTGAAACCAAAGAAAATAAGGGTGTTAGGGAAGAAGAATGTGGATAGGAATGAGAAGAAAACCAAGGAAACTTGGTAAAATATTCTATTAGTACTCTGTTTGATTTGAGATTGTAGATTTGGACTTGGTGACTTGCAAACTTGGTAAAATATTTCATTGAAGTTTCATTATTATGTTACATTTCTTGCAGTAAAAAAAGGTTTCATAATTGGTTGCATCAAAAAGGTTTTTGAATTTAAAGTTCCATAAGGTGTTGAATTTAATTATTTTAATAACCATTTTTAAAGTATATTGATGGGTTTGATTAGTTTGTTGCATATGTGGATGCATAGTAAGTTGAAAATAAGTGTTTTAGAACTTTTGAACAAGTTTTGTTCATAAAGTTTTTATACAACTGATTACATAATTTTGTTCTGATTGATTTTAAGAATTATTTTGATGATGTTTGGTTAATAAACATTTTACATAACTGGTTACCAAATTACTTATATTTTGGCTTCTTTTTTAGATTTTATGGTTTCATTTCGTATTATAATTATTATATGTTAAAAAACTGGGGGTAGGGGTATGCGCACCTCCTATGACAATGTTGTTAATTGGAAAATTTTAAAATAATTAATTCAACATAATGCATGGCTTGGATTATTATCACTCATAATAATTACAAGTATGTATGTAATGGCATTTGTAAATAAAATCTACTATGTTTGATAGGTGCATATGCATACTCGTATCTCGAAAATATGAAATATTGGTGATCACGTTTTATATTGGATGGGAAGCCAATGTCAACTTAGACTTGCTTGACACCCAAAAGGAATTAAACAAATTTTCATAACTCGTAATTGAAGATATCTACATGTGTAGCTTGGAAGATAGCTACAGGCATAGCTAGAAATTTAGCTACCGGGTGTAGCAGGGATTCCAATAGCTACATGTATAGCTTGAAATTGGAATTGGTTACAACTTGTTTGCAGCTCAAAATTGGAAGAATATGATATAATTTGGTTTATAGATGGATTATATCATGTATGGACTATACTTTAGGATGTATGCAAAGGCTTGCGTAACTGGATTTAAATTCACATATGGATTATATATGGAGAATAGGAATGAACATAATTTTTCGATATACACAAAGGATTGTGTACCTGGATTTATAATCATATATAGATTATGCGTAAAGAGTACGTGGTACTGTACCTCATGGTTGTATGAACTCGCTAATATAAATATTATTTATGGGATATATGGTTTAGGCTATGAAAATATGGTAAAATTTCTATTTTTGGTAATTATTCTTGGATTCTTGGATATATGACTTGTATGAATTCATGTTATAAATGATAAATGTTTTACACTGGATATGGATAATATATGTAGGTGTGTCTAATGATACTCAAAATGATTCTAGTTTGTCAAATAACCCTAAATGACAAAGTTTCAATTTAGTATCTTCCTCTTCCGTTTACTTTCTTGGCACACCCTACTTTTCTTTTTTCACAATACATTGACCAATTCAATTTTTTTTGAAAATGTTCCTACATTTAAACTAGCAAATCGTAACCCACCCACATTTGTACGAATAAACACATACAAAAATCAACGACCAATTGAAAGAGGGAAGGAGCACAATACCCTAGAAAACTGTTAGAAGATTTTCCATAAAAGGCTTATCCAATGAGAATTAATGTTATGTTCTTCCGTTAGCCCGGTTATTATCTTATGATCGATTAATGTATCTCTCGGTACAATTGGTGTATTAGATGTTAGACTGCCAATATAATTCTAGAGCGATAAAGTAAAATGAAATAAGGGAAAAGTTTTTTGTACAAAATAAATGTATAAATGGTATGTATTTAGGATATTACTACTTCCCCAAAATTTTATTTTAAATATGGATAGTGGTTGATTTTTGTACATAAACAATAAATAAGTATGATTGGATATTTGGTTGTTGGCGAATGTTGCAGCACTAAAATTGGCAGCTTAGGAAAAAATGACTAATTGATCTAAATAATTTATATAAATAAAAAATTATAAGAACCTGATTATGAAAAGTTGTCGCCCGTAACCAATTATAAGAACCTTATTAGCAAAACCTTTCGACGGGGCCTGAAAACTCCTTTAAAGATGAGTACAAGTGTGTTTTCCTTATATTAGGCTATCCATCACACTTGGTGGGAAGAGTAACAACATCCATCCTAGACCATATAATGGTGATAGAAAAAACCTGTCTATTTTTTAGGATGAATGGTCACATGCGAAATAAGTATAAAAGACAAATATGCACCTTCAAAAAATCATGCACAAGAAGCTTCTAATTCCTTTTATAAGAAACTTATTAGTAGCTAATTTTGTAAATTCACATCTATAAATGAGTATAAGAATTATAGAATCTTGTGCTCAACCAAATTTTTTCATAATTGGAACCACAAAACATTTATGCAACCAATGATTTTGTTAATCAATAAACTTTGTGCTAGTGAAACCAAAACAAAATAAACTAGCATCACATACAACATACACAACCAACTTGTAACCTTCTTTCAAGGGACCAGATGGTTAAAATAATCTTCAAATCATACCTCAAAGTAGAATCAAGCATCAAAATATTGATTTCCCTCTAATAATGATATTTCAGCATACCTCATAGAAGAATCAAACTTCAAAATATTCATACGTCTCTAATAATGATTCTGGTGGACAAGTGTATAAAATAATAATAGAGTTTATCTAGTCTCATAAAAAGTTTAAGTGACATAATAGCTAAAAAGGTATAAAAATATAAATTTATGTTTTATATGTTTATAAAGAAAAATATATTTTTTCTTTTTTTAATTGAAATATTAAGAATTTTTAAAACTTACCATTCAAAATTCAATTAAGTCACTAAACTTTAATTCACATTTAAAACCGATATTGTATTTAAAAGTAAGAATAGTTTTGTCCATGATGCTAAGTGTCTAATGACTCTAAGCATGAATCTCAGTTATAAAAAATAGATTTTTAACATGTTTTGCCGTATTATTTCACGACCATGTTTAAAGTGTCCTAAAAAATTCTCTCATTTTTCACATACGATACACACTATTTATTCAAAAAGAAATTTGCTTTTCTTTTGTGGTTGTCAATACTAAATAAATCATTTCTGATAGTGAATAGTTTTAAAATATTTTCTACATTGGAAGTATTCAATTTTTTTTAAATGATGGGGATCTTTTAAAAGAGTTTATACATTATAACATGATGATAAATGGGAAAGAATTATGAACATTAAGGTTAAGAAAGCGCGCCATGTAAAAATGATGTGACTTATCTCATCTTCATACTATAAGAACCCAAACAAGAGAATTAGTTAGATGTTTGGTGATGTTAAATAATTTTTTGAGAATTTATTAATTTTCTAATTTCTAATATATGTTTAATTTTCATTACTTGCAGTACCTAGCTATGTGTATGGATAGATTTTAAAGGGGAAAAGAATGAAAAAAGGATACCAGCAAGAAGACTTTATTATCATGAAAATCTCATCTACAAGAAAAATTGGATGACAGCTATAAAGGAGACTCTTCTAGGAGTTGTCCTACTTGAGACCGAGCAAAAACTCTTTTAGAAGCTGTCGTACTCTCATCGGAAAAATATTTGCAAACACATGAGAGTTGAGAAATAAAAGTTTTACAATGAGGATAGATTGAAAGATGACAAATTTTAATATAAGGATATTTTCTATTTATATTGCTCACTCAACAGAAGTGAAGCAAACTTTGAAAAAAACAAAAGGGAAGCAAGCATGTTAGTAAATGAACTGAATAAATTTTACCATAACTTAACTTTGTAGACTAAAATATGTAGGTTTAAAAATAAACGGCTTAGAATGAAATATATGTTTGTAAAGGACTAGAGAAAATCAAAACAAATTCTGCCAAACTATTTAATTCTTTATTGAATCAAACTGAGATACTAATACGTAATACCAGAGAGAACATGTCCTACAAAATAGTAACTAAACACATAAAACTCGTAGAAATAGTCAACCACTAACTGTATTCACTTCAGCTCCTACTAATTCACTAACTGAGGCCATGACCACGTCTAATCTTACCAGATCACACATACACATTAACAAATAAACAAATGATAGACAAAATAAAATAAACTAATTTGAGTTTAGATTAATTACTAACAAAACATGGCGTATTCATAATTTTTAAAATCTATATATAATTATAGATTTGTTATACTAAAAGGTGGTATAAGGAAATGAGCTGGTGTGTAAAGAACCTCAACTTTATTTTTTGATAATACATAGGGGTGAAAGCATTTGTGATTTATATAAATATTTTTTTTCTGTCTGGCATTTGTGAACTCACCACCATTGTCCAGTCCTGAGTGTCAAGATCTTTCTCTCTGGACTATTTTCAAACAGGGCACAGAAGCCTTTAAAAGCATTGAGAGCTTCGCTCTTATCCTTCAAGAGGTAAGTCCACATAACACGATTCTAGTAATCAATAAACAAAAATATATATCTATTACCTCCAGGAGTAATGGGTGTTATAGGATCGCAGAGGTCACCATGAATTAGTTCGAGGGCCTTTGTTGCAGAAAAAATAGTCTTTCCATGAAAAGCTTGTCTGGTTTCCTTTGACATTAGACACCTGCTACACACTTCAGCAGGCTGGTTGATCACTGGCATTCCGTTGACCATGTTGGTTGTAGACATCAGCTTCATTGCCTTATAGTTGACATGACCCAATCGAGAATGCCATAACTTACTGTCATTCTCACAGCTGGCCATTAAGAACTCAGATTCACCACTATATATAATCAATTTGTATAGCTTATTTATCGACCGCTTTAATTTAATTAGAAGCTCCTCCTTCACATCACGAACCCAAAGATGTTCCCCCTTGAGGACAATTTTATACCCACTTTTCGAAAAGTTGTCCAAGACTGATTATATTACATCGTAGAGACGGAATATAGTACACCTCCATGAGTTTCCTAGTTTCCCTATTCTTACATCTTAATACAGTTGAACCCATACCCTTTATCTGAATTGTCGATCCATCCCCAAATTTAACGTGACCTGCCACATTCTCGTCGAATTTGTTGAATTTGGAGCGTTGTCCAGTCATATGATTGGTGGCCCCGTTATCCAAGTACCAGAGATTGGATTCCAACTGCTTCTCTTCACCATTTTGAATTAATTTTGGCACGACTTGTGTTTCATTAATCAGCATATTAACCTTTTCATTTTTCTCTTGTTCTGTCACAAGCAATGAAGGTTAGTCATATGAGATTTGTGCGTATATGAGCTTCCTCCTTTGCCTCCCTATTACGTCTTGGTTTCTTTCACTCTACAACATATTTACCGTATGCATTACAGTTAAAGCATCGAATCTTGCCTTTATCTCGCACTTCCCGAAAGACCTCCTTACCTCGATACCTCTTACTTAAAGTATCATGCCCTCCTCTGTGTGATAGCCTCTTCCACTCTTCGCTCATAAGAAAAAGCGTGATTTCCTCCTTTTCCTTTTCGAGCCATTGTTCCTCGGTGAGAAGTAATTGATTTCCTCTTACTTCACTCTCGCCCTTATGTCTCTCTACGTGAGTTTTGAGAGAGCCTACCGCCTCCTCAACTGACATAGTATCGAGATCTCCAAATTGTTCGATGATAGAGTCAATTTGTAGAAACTTTGAAGGGACTACACAAAGAATCCTTTTGACTATGTAACTCTATGAAATTCCCTCACACAATGCTCGAATGTTAGTGACCAACCCATTCAGTTTCATGCTAAAATCGTCGACTGTCTCATTGTCTTTCATTTTCATGGACTCGAACTCCACCTTGAGTGTTTGAACCTTGGCTGTTTTCACTCTTTCAGCCCCTTGACACAAGACCATGATGGCCTCCCAAGCTTCCTTAGTTTTTCCCTTATCAACAAGAGAAAGAAGCACGTCTTCGGGTATTCCCTAGTAGATTGTAGCCAGTGCAATCTTGTATGTCTTGTCATTGACTTCTGCCGTCTTTGGATCCTTTGGTGACACGGCCTCCCAAACTCCATGAGCCTACATATAGACCTTCATTTGATGGCTCATACTGTGTAGTTTGTGTTGGGTTCCGAAGGCATAAAACGCAGTAATTAAGGTCATAATAAATACATTAATTGAATGATCAACTGACATAAAGATTATAAAAGAATAATGTATTGCCTCTAGGGCACCTACATTAACAATCTCCCACTTGCACTAGAGCCAATCACCCATATATCTAATACCCATGGAACTAGTGTGACCATCGTGCTTCTGCTGCAACAAGCCTTTGGTCAGTGGGTCTGCAATGTTATCATTTGTGTGCACTTTACATATGTGTATATCATCCCTTTCATTAATCTCTCGAATAAGGTGAAATCTCCTGAGTATATGTTTAGCCCGGGAGTGTGATCTAGGTTCTTTAGCCTTTGCAATGGCTCCATTATTATCGCAGTATAGATCAATGGGATCTGCGATCGATGGAACCACTCCCAAATCAGAAATGAACTTTCGAATCCAAATGGCCTCCTTAGCTGCTTCACAAGCTGCAATGTACTCAGCCTCCATTGTAGAATCAACTACTGTTTCTTGCTTTGAACTCTTCCAGCTTACAGCACCTCCGTTTAGACAAAACACAAAACCAGATTGTGATACAGTATCATCTCTGTCTATTTGGAAACTTGCATCGGTGTAACCTTTTACAACGAGTTTCTCTTCCCCTCCATACACCAAGAATGAATCTTTAGTTCTTTTCAGGTACTTAAGAATATTCTTAACTGCCGTCCAATGACCTTCATCCCGGATTAGACTGGTATCTGCTCATCATGCTCAAAGCATACGAGACATCTGGGCGAGTACATACCATTGCATACATGATAGATCCAATTGTTGAAGCATATGGAACTTTATTCATGTGGTCCTTCTCATCCAATGATTTCGGACACTGGTCCTTAGAGATCGTTATCCCCTGAGACATGGGGACATATCCCCTTTTTGCATTTTGTATTCCAAAACGATGCAAAACCTTATCAATGTATGTGCTCTGACTTAGACCGATCATCCTTCTAGATCTTTCTCTATAGATCCTCATTCCTAGAATGTAGGATGCCTCTCCTAAGTCTTTAATGGAGAAATTGCTCCCTAACCAAGTCTTAACGGCCTTTAGAGAAGGTATGTCATTCCCCATTAGTAGTATATCATCAACATATAGTACTATAAATGCCACATAGCTCCCACTAACCTTCTTGTAAACACACGGTTCATCTTCATTTTGAACAAAGCCATACTCTGTGACTATTTCATCAAAACGGATATTCCATCTCCTAGAGGATTGCTTCAATCCATAAATGGATCGACGCAATTTACATACCTTGCCAGCATTCCTTGGATCGACAAAACCCTCAGGTTGTGTCATGTACACATCCTCTTCAAGGCTTCCATTAAGGAAGGCTATTTTGACATCCATTTGCCAGATTTCATAATCATGGAATGCTGCAATGGCAAGTAAAATCCTTATAGACTTGACCATAGCCACTGGTGAAAAAGTTTCATCATAGTCAATACCATGAATTTGTTTGAAACCTTTTGCAACCAGCCTAGCTTTATAGGTCTGAACATTTCCATCCATGCCCTTTTTCTTCTTAAAAACCCATTTGCACCCTATGGATTTTACCCCTTCATGGTGGATCAACCAAAGTCCATACATGGTTTTCGTAAATGGAATCTATCTCGGATTTCATGGCTTCCAGCCATCTCTTAGAGTCTGGACTGTTCATAGCATCTTGGTATGTGAGAGGATCATCTTCATCTATGAGCATCAAATCACCACACTGAGTCATGAGAAATCCATATCTCTCTGGCTCATGGCGAAATCTACCAGACCTACGAACAACCTGTGTTTGTTGGGCATTATCATTATTCTGCTCTTGTTCCACTTCAGGTTAAATGTTATTTTGCGGTTCTCGATCTTCATCGAGATCTATAGTTCTCCCACTGTTTCTTTTGGAAACAAAATCTCTTTCCATGAAGACAGCATCTCGAGCAATAAACACTTTCTGCTCAGAAGGACTATAAAAATAATACGCATTTGTTTCATTAGGGTATCCTACAAAAATGCACTCTTCAGATTTAGGTCCAAGCTTGTCAGATTCTTGACGTTTCACAAACGCCTTACATCCCCAAACTTTCATAAAGTTCATGCCTGACCGTTTCTCCTTCCATATCTCGTATTGAGTCTTTTGAACCTTCTTAGTATGAACACGGTTAAGTGTGAAAGCTGCTGTTTCTAGAGCGTAACCCCAGAAACTAATTGGAAGATCTGCATGACTCATCATCGATTGCACCATGTCCAACAAGGTACGATTTCTCCTCTCTGAAACTCCATTCCATTGAGGTGTTCCTGGCGGAGTGAGTTGTGATACAATACCACACTCTTTCAAATACTCTCTAAATTCGGTGCTTAAGTATTCACCCCCACGATCGGATCGTAAGATCTTAATACTTGCATCTCCGCCAATTTGCTTCTCTACTTCAACCTTGTATTCTTTAAATTTTTCAAAAGAATCGGATTTGTTCTTCATAAGATATACATATCCATATCTACTGAAACCATCAGTAAATGTTATGAAGTAGTAGTAGCCTCCTCTAGCCATTATACGCATTAGGCCACATACATCACTATGTATTAGCTCCAGACGTTTAGTGGCCCTTTGACCCTTACCAGTGAAAGGGGCTTTAGTCATCTTACCAAGCAAACAAGATTCACATTCTTGGTATGATTCAAAATCAAACTTATCCAAGTATCCATCCTTATGTAATTTGGATATGCGTTTCTCATTTATGTGGCCTAGACGATAATGTCAGAGGTATGTTTGATTTGAGTCATTCATTTTAAGTCATTTGTTTTCTATATTACAGATAGGGTTATCTAAATCAAGAACATATAAACCATTAAATAAATGCGCAACACCATAGGTTAAATCATTCAAAGCAAAAGAACAATTGTTGTTCTTTATTGTAAACGAAAAACCTTTCTTGTCCAAACAAGAAACAGAAATAATGTTTCTGCGAATCGCAGGCACGTAAAAATAGTCTTCTAGTTCTAAAACAAGCCCATGAGGGCATAGATAAATAATAAGTCCCTACAGCTAAAGCAACAACTTTTGCTCCATTGCCTACTCTTAGGTCCACTTCTCCCTTAGCCAAAGTTCTACTTCTCTGCAGGCCCTGCACATTTATACAAATGTGAGAAGCACATCCAATATCAAATACCCAAGATGTAGAAATAGACAAATTGAATTCTATAACATAAATACCTGATCCAGAAATCTGAACTGCTTTCTTTTTCTTCAAATCCTCCAAGTAAATTGGACAGTTTCTCTTCCAGTGACCATCTTTCTTACAGTAGTGACATTCACCCTTGGCCACACCACCTTTAGGCTTTAAAGCCTGTTTGTGACCTGACTTTGGCTTGGGAGTAGAATCAGATCCAATCTTCTTCTTACCCTTCCATTTGCCCTTCCCTTTGGCCTTACCTTTATTTCCCACCATCAGTATGGGAGCAGGTTCAGCTGTCTTCATGTTGGTCTCATATGTTCTCAATATATGCAACAATTCAGTAGGTGTTTTGTCAAATTCATTTATATTGTAGTTCACAACAAACTGAGTGAATTTCTTGTTCAAAGAATTCATGATTAGGTCAATACCAGTTTCCAGACCAATCGGGAAACCCAAAGTTTCAAGGTACTCAATGTAACCAATCATCTTCAGAACATGTGGGCCAACTGGTTCACTCGCCCCTTGTTTGCAATTAAAAAGTGACTTACTCGTGTTGAACCTTTCTTGACGAGTTTTGCTTGCAAACATGCTTTGCAAGTGCTCATTGATAGTATATGCATCCATATGCACATGTTGTCTTTGAAGCTCAGCACTCATAGTTGCCAACATAAGACATGCAACATCATTTGCATCATTCTCATCCCTTGTGCGTGCTGCTCGTTCATCAACAGTAGCACCCTCAGGAAGGGGGCCTGGAGGAGGAATATCAATGACATGAAGCTTGCGCTCCTTCCTGAGGACAATCCTCAAATTCCTCTGCCATTCTAGGAAGTTGTTTCCTCCTGTCAGCTTGTTCCTTCTCAAGGACTGAACGTACGGACAGTGTGTTTGTGTTGTTCGCCATTACTCAGTATCTACAATAATAAAAGCACAAAATAAATATTAGATTGTCTGAGTTAAAATTTTATGTTCATATGATTATGATATATTCATAATATATCTTCCACTATTTTTTATCAAATTAATAGCCCTAACTATTAATTCGGAAAGTATATCCCATAAATCTTTCTAGTGAGCCAAGATCCATATTTCGTCATGTTCTAAGTCAACCACTGGTATCCTTAAAACATGATTATTTAGGTAGACAACAGTTGTCAATTATATCATATATAATTCTTGGATAATTTGGTAAATAATAATTGATCTTATCTATCTAATAGATTTTTAACCAAACTATATGCTTTTAAGTTCATAATAGTTGAATATAACCGTTTATATTCACCTTATTATGATGACTCAGTTAAGTTAGACCCAATGATACAACGTCCGAATATAACCGTTTATATTCGTCACATTTCACCATGATAGATAGGAGTCCCCTGCCACTGACAGCCCTTCCCCTTATCGATCTAGGATTTAATGAGTGTTCATTCATTGGAAACCATCTGATTAAAACTTAATATTTTTACTTAGGGATTTTTAATTTAGAACGATCATGATCCCATCATAAAGAGATTCCCAATTTTTCCTTGAATAAAATACTTCAAATCAATACTCGTCAATGGTTTGATTTCCAGGTAGTGGAGGAGTCACATCGGTCTCACTTAAAACCCACAGCCTTACAAGTTCTATGAACCCGTTGTTGACAAAATCGCCCCATGTCAGAAATAAAGAAAATTCATATTTTATTCCGTGTTTCATAAACACGAGAATCTCATAATTGTTTGTTAATTTTAAATCTTGAGTCGTTACAGATTTTATCTTGTTTAAAGGCATGGCATGGGTGATGTATCTAATACATACATGCATCATTAATCTAATTAAAACATGCATTTTCTACTCTACACATACTATTTATACATCATATGAAAAGTGCGTAAAGTAAACGTGCAATAGTTATGGCCCAATCCTATGTGATCTTTTCCGGCTAATGAAAAGATCAAGGTCAGTCTATGGTGTAAAAAATAACTATTACATATGTCTTCTCTATTGCTTCCATTGTCTCCTTGGCCTCCATAGGATGCCTCCTCTTTCCCTTGTCCTTCTTGGATGTTACATTAAGAATTATACTAATGAACTTACAAAAGAACTCGAGTTACATTTGAGATAAAACAACTACAAATAGAAAACGACATGCAAGTCGTATTTATTACAAACCAAAAGAATAAACCATTACAACTAAGGTCTTAAGGCCATAACTATGCACCATGCTCAAGTAACCATTAAAGAACATGATAGATCATATAAAGATGACATACTATTTATCACTTATCATGATCCAATCAAGAATAATAAATAAGTAAAACATATGTCATAAGCACAAATTAAAAACAAGACCCTAAGCACGCGGATCGAATACTAGCAAAACATGTATCAGAATACTATTCCAGAAGCATGTATCAGTATACACACGATCCATATCCCAGTTACCAAAAACATGTATCAGTATACATATTTTAAGAGATCGCATACACATGAGTTATGGAAGATCTTAAACATACTAGTATCATCATATAGATCATTAACAGATTCATCATATCATTCATATAACATAACTGTTATCATGGCAGACTCATATAACATAACTGTTATTATGGCAGACTCATCACACATGCATACTTGTAAAAATATAGTAAACAGGTAACCAAATCAGCCCCTTATACACGTAGCTCTGATGCCATTGTTGGGTTCCGAAGGCATAAAACGCAGTAATTAAGGTCATAATAAATACATTTATTGAATGATCAACTGACATAAAGATTATAAAAGAATAATGTATTGCCTCTAGGGCATCTACACTAACAGTTTGCACGTGTTAACATAGAATAAATCAAACTGGTCGTACTCTCCTTGGCTTTTACTATCTCCATCGGTTGCACCCTTGGCATATACTTGGGAATCCACTTAATAACCTAACCTCTGATACCAGATGTAGGTGGAAAAATAAACATCATACAGTGAAATATATGTTTGTAAAGAACTGGATAAAATCAAAATAAATTCAGCGAAGCTACATAATTTTTTATTGAATTAAACTGAGATTCTAATACATAATGCCAGAGAGAACATGTCCTACAAAATAGCAACTGAACACCTTAAAACTCCTAGAAACAGTCAACCACTAACATTTTTCACTTCAGCTCCTACTAAATCTCTAACCACGCCATGACCACATCTAATCTTACCAGATCAGAGAAACATATTAAAAAATGAACAGATGACAGAAAAAATAAAATAAACTAAATTGAGTTTAGATTAATTACTAACAAAACATGCCGTATTCATAATTTTCAAATTCTATATATAATTATAGATTTTTTATACTAAAAGGTGTTATACCAAAATTCAATTACAAAGATTGCAATGCGAATGAGCAGCTAAAAGTGAAAGTCCAAAAGTCAATCTAATATAATTCTAATTTCTCGAACTCCAATTCTATCCAACTTGAATCTTATACAAAACCTAAAATTTGTAAGTAATTAGCTATACAACCCAGTAAGAAAAAGTCGATCCAACTAGCATGACAAGTAACATATAACAAATAACGATAATCTATACGATATGATAAATGAAATAAGTTATTTCGAGATATATTCTTATTATTATTTGATGCATATAATATATACAATCACATAACAATAATAATTCGAAATCTATAATCCATGCCCTGACCACATATATACAATAATACAACAATACATATATTATAACACATAAAGCTTTCAAATATATCATCCTTAGGCCATGTTTTCGTAATCAAGTATAAACGCACAACATACAATTTTGAAACCACTATCAAAATTGATCGAAAACTTACCTCTAAACCTGACCAGATCTGAAATTACTCGATATTGACCCTCTAAATGACGTTTTCTTGGAAAACATGAAATACCAAAGTTGTAAATTTAATACTTTTTTATTAATCTAATTCTAAAAAGTATAGAATATTATAACAACTTTATGTAGTTGTAGTTATATTGCTTATTACTTATTTAACTTATTATCATTTTTTGTAACTACATTATTTTTTACAACATTGTTGTGCCCGGAATCTTGCGTGGGCTCGATTTAAAGCCCATAAAGAGATTGGACTCAGTTGGAATCGATTAAGATATGGTCAGGTGCAAGTTTGACCAATAATGATTGGTTTTGGAAGTGCTTATACTATGGTGCAGATAGGAAGAAGAAGCTAGCCAAGAAGTTCATTTGGTTTTTAGTAGGCAAATATGGTTATAACAAGTGCTGACCATGCATCAATAGCTGTACTTAATGGATATCCGAGGTGTTGGAAGCACCAAAAAGGCTAGACTGGATAAAAAAGGAACTGATGCAGGAGCATCATCGTACTTTTGCTGGCATAATGAATGTTCAACTTGGACTATACCTCCTACAATTAAGGATAACAACTCCTATCTTCATGGAATGGTTTCCTAATCAATTTCTATCACTAAAAACGTGATAAACACTTACAATTAAAGGATAATTACACGATTTAATGGATATTTAAATAGAATTATAGATTAACATGGGCTTTTAATGTCCAGCCGAGTTAAGACACCAGAAGCTCACTTGGAAGCGGTTGTATTATTTGTAGGAACTGGTTTGGCTTATCAAGAAAGGAGTCATGGATCTAAGAACTACGTAAATGGCTTGACTCCTTTATAAGAGGATACTTAGGTCGTTCAATAAGGATATGCTAAGATGGGCTAGCGATAATCGACAAACTCTCAGATTCAGCCACCAATAATCATGGAAAACCCACCCACCAAACACAGCAGCTTACAAGATCCAATAAATCTCCAACAATCGTGTTTTTATCAAAATCCTCCAAGAACATTTGGCGTTAGAAGGAGGGGATTTGGATTGTTCAGTTTATGGAGGAAAAATGATTGTTATAGGTGTTTATTCATAGTCGTATTAAGATTTCTTGATGATGGCATTCATGGTGGCCAGTATTCGAGAAGGACTCTACACATGAGTATGGTGGTTACTAAGGCTACACGTTGAGGACGCATCAGGATCCCATGATAACAAGATCCTTAAAACTTGTACCCAAGGTGTATACGGAGAAGAACACTGCTGAGATTACAGACGAGACAAAAAAATATGTGGTGATTTATGGATTTCTAGAGTTTCTTGACAAAGATGTTCTTGGAAGCTGTTTCCCATAAATGTGAGCACAAAGCAGGATTATTAGGGTTACTTATCTTTGGGATCCGCTTTACATTTTAGCGTGTCCAAGGACTCACATATCTGAGAGATATATGGTGGTATTTGTGACTGTTTTTGCATTAGGTCTTGTGTTGAGCGATTCTTGGCGTTGGATGCATGTTCGAGGAGAAGGTCATTAAGGTGCCCAACCACGAGGAGAATTAAAAAGGTTCAGGAGCTATGGGATATAAGGATGCAAAAATGAAGCTGTCATGAGGATATACATACAAAAGATGGTTGTAATACAACGAGGTTCGGGCGATGGACGTCCCTTTTTAGTTGTTAAAAAATGCGCAGTCGGGGAAAAGGGAACACATTTGTAATGGGTATGTAGTTTAGTTTTATGGGATTTTTTGAAAAATACCCAAGGCTAAAAATATTTTTGTAAAAAATACCATCATTTTTTTAAAAATTTGCAAAAATACTTTTTAATTTGACAAAAATACTATTTTCAATTTTTTTTGCAAAAATACGGTTTTTTGGCAACCGGAATCAACTGCATGCAACTTTTGATGAGTTTCTGCAACTACATGCAACCTCAAATCAAACCAAAAAAAAATTTCAACTAGTTGCATATCTAGTTGATTCTGGTTGATTTTGGTTGATTCCGTATTTTTGCAAAAAAAATGAGAAGATAGTAAAATTGTAAAAAAACTTAGAAAAGTTAGTATTTTTGGAAAATGTGTATTCATTTTTATAATTTAGTTTTATTGTATTCATTTTTACAATTTTGTAGTGCTTATATTATATTTTGTATGAAAAGGTGTAGAGGAACCTCATTAGCTGATAAACAAGGAAAAAGATTATCCTATAATGCTGGAATTTTATGTTAATAATTAGAGCTACGTTTTTAGTTTTAATATTTTCCTATGTATCATATATATTTTTATATATCATGCATGTACATTAATCTAGTTAAAATATTTATACATGACATGTGGGATTAAGGTTGATAGCGCGTTGCGGAAGGTGCTTGTAATACAAACTTTTGACTGTATCTCAGACAAACAAGAGAAATTTAATGGATAGTAAATCATCATACAGATACAAAGAACTAGAAAGATGACTACAAAAAATATGTGCATCCATGAAGCTAAATAAATGGTTAAAGTAAAGGTCTATATGTATGAACCGAATATAGGTCCAAATGATGTGAAAGCATGTTCATCGAAGGACATCAGGAAGCTTAAACTTTTAAAAGTTTATGGATTATAAAAGTTCTTACAAAAGAAAAATAATTGGATAAAGAACTTACTACATAAGAGGATGGATGAGATTTTAGTCCTTAGTAGAGTTCTGCTCACAATTCAAGCGGAGGTTCAAGTGACGAATCTGAGGAAGAAGAGGTGCATGCATATGAACCATTTTGATATGGAAATGAAGATGTATCAAGTGAAAAGCCCCAAGAGGCAGGTTTATGTGAATCTTTGGATCTCGGCTTTGTTTAGGTACATACACGTATCACAATGGTGACCATGGAGGTTTATGCAAGTACACGGATGAATAGGTATGCCTTGTCCATAAAGGATGGAGATAAGGTCATACAACAATGACTTCAAGGATTTACTCCATAGTTAAAAGTTCAATCCAATTCGTAGCTAAAGCTTGTTACATATAAGCCCAAGACTCGAAGTAACTTCAACCATAAGCTTCATACTCAGCCTCTAAAAGTTCATTGACATTATGGTAGGAAGGTCCAAAGCTACATGAAAGGTCAAGGCATAAAAGCTTTTATGCCATATTTGTGGCATAAATGGGCAAGGTTTGAGGTATGGATTCTAATTCTTGAATTCACCTATCACCTAAATATATTATAGTTATCTTATTTTATATTCCATCTTGTACTGCGTGAGTTTGATTTTATATAATAAGTATGTCGGATAATTGATTTTATGGTTTGAGATTTTTACATGCTCATATGTTCGATCAGTTGAACAACTAGCATGACTATGGAGGTTTAATATGCTCATAGTATATGATGTAGCTTCACAATACTAATATGTTTACAATTGATTTAATTATCTGCTATTTGGTATACTCTACATGGTTTAGGTCAATTATATAGTTTGTTTGTGTATATACATATTTGAGTGCAACTACACGCTTCAACCTAGTTCTTCACTATAAGTTTGCACTATATTAAAGAACTCGGGGGGTAGTATGTGTATACCCCATACATTTATAACTTGAACATGGATAAATTTTAAAGGAAATTTGAAATTTAATTGGATTTGGAAGGAACGGGTCTGCATTAATTTTTTTTTATAATTGGGCTATACATGAACATAATTCTCTGATCATAGTGTATTTTATTTATACTATGGGGTATTTTATAGGAATAAGGTCATAATCTTTTGCATATTCTACTTCATATATGTATGTTAACATTTGCTACGTTATAGTGTTCTTCTATGCATGAAAGTGGGTATTGAATAGCTTTATGTGGATACATGTACCTATATTTAGGGGCATGCATGCTAGAATAAGTATAAAATGATATTATAGTATTTGCTCTTTTGTATGCTATCTAACATATTGTGCAAAATACGAAAGCACCTAGAAAAATATACGTGTGTTCAGATGCGCATATAAATCTCTATCATAACAGGTGCATTGAAATCGGGATACAATCGAGAGGTTCAGTGACATTTGTAGTTATCTCACATGTTTTGGGAAAGCTCACTTGAGCTTAAGAGGTTCAATGGCATATACTATTGGATGCGTCATTCACCATCTACTTGATATATAAAATATACATCCCACTTACATCTTGCGGGTCCTCTACTTTTTGGTTACTTACATAGAGATAATAGCCCCCATGTTCACCCATGAATTATGTACCTTGCAGCTTCAAGTATGCATGTTCATTCATATTAGGTTTAAGTTGAAGTTGACAGTTTCAGTCAAGAAATTAGGAGCTTCGTAGTGCGCTAAAAGTTCAGAAATAAAGAGGTATGAAATGACATCTCGGTAAATGGCGAAGTTGGATTGAGGTTCATTTATGAACTCATTAAAGGAAGAAGCATGAGATGCGAAAGATTCAGGGAAATAATGAAGCTAACAAAAGAATTTCGTTTGAAATGGACTCTGATTTTGAATATGTCAAAAAAAGAAATAAATCAGGAAAGAAACGTTCAAATCATTTTCAAAAGAGGTTATTCTTGGTTAAGGGGTAGATTCCCTGATGGTATGATTGATGGATGCTTCACCTATAAAAGATTAAGAAGAAGACATACATGAACGTACAAAGAGAGGGGAGGCACTTGTAAGATAAATGGAGGTCTGAGCCAACTGGAAGCTAAATCTTGTTATTGTAAGTAGAGAACTCCAGAGATGGTTTCTATGAAGCGGTTAATGGAAGCTTCACGTATAAATGAAACTACGAAGGCCCATAAGTTTGTTATAACTTGTGCAAACTAGGATTGGTCGTAACTCAACAAGTTGGTTTTTTGGAAAGATATTTGGCATTCAAACATGGTAAATCGGTTCAATTATGTTAATATAAACCTGATGGTTTTCACCTAAAGCTGAGGGTTCTCAGCCAAGAAATGAAGTTTCCACATTCTATCAAAGGAAACTCGGATGGCTCGGGCGGTAACTAGGTTTCCCAATAATCTATCATGGAGGAACTTAAGTCATTGGAAGGAGGTCCTTACCTGAAGCTGAAACTGAAGGGAACTTCAACCTTATAGGGTTAATGGCTGAACCGTAATTTAATCGACATGGAAGAGGCAAAGATAAGTCCGTACTTTCGTGCTTTTATATATTACTTGTTATGCTTGTTTTATATGCATATAAGAAAATCATTGGAATAATGGAAATGGTTTGATACTCGTAGCTGCCATACTTAGGTCCCTGAGATGGTTTATTACTATTAATATGCCCGGGGGGTAGTACATCACCTCTAGTCGGTAAGATTACTATTAAGTAATATTAAAAGGATAGCCGACTCATATAATGGTAACTCGATCGCTTGCATATTGTATGTTATCAATTGGCATAACATTTTTAGATAGATTGGAATATAACATGTTTAATTCGAGACTATTTAGAAATATCTTAGTTAAGAGGGATACGTGGGGATAAGACTAGTGAGTCGAGTTGAGTAATCTTTGTAATCAATGGTGAGTAAGCTTAATTAGGTTTAATTGTACAAGGAAAATATATAGTGTAACTCCAGCTTCAGCTGCAAGCATGCCCTGGCACCTTAGGTAGGAGGTATAGCACATGGATAGTTATCAGGCTAAAATAAGTAAAAGTCAGGTTATATGAAATGGAGGAAATTCTTGATAAATAAGCACATGCTTATATATTTTGAATATTTATTTTACATGGAGTGTATGGTACATAGTACATGGATCTTAGTTCTTCATTACAAATTAATATATGTTAAAAAACTGGGGGTAGGGGTATGCACACCTCATATGACGATGTTGTTCAAATGGAAAATTTTAAAAAAATGGATTGAATATAATTCATGAGTTGGATTAGTTATCACTTATAATAATTAAAAATATGTCCCCGCCCAGTGTGCTTCTTTCACGACATGCTCTAGTCCCGGGTGTCTTCCAGTGGTCTTCCAGCGTTAGAAAAAGTCGTGTCCGTCCCGGACATCTGCAACGTCCCCCCACGCCTTTCTTTTTTTCTTTTTGACAAACGGAAGGAAAAGACTGACCTATTTGGTGACTTTCGCGGTCGCCCTCACTGAACCGACTTGAATCTGAACTAAGATTTTTCTCAAGTCTTACCGAAATTGGATTTCATTTTCGTGCCATATGTGCTTATACTTTACTTTCTTTTCCCCTTTTTGATTCCCGGTCCAATATTTGTTCTCGATAAATAGAAATCATAATAATCAGAATAACATTACTTTTTACGAATGGCATAATTGTCCTATTTTTTCCTCGATTTTTAAAGAAAACTGACTCCTCCTACTCCTTCTTCTCCTTTAGGATCGTCATTGGTCCTTCTTTCACTAATGATCTCACCATTTTTAGTCCTTCGCGCGAGGGACTATCCTTTCTATCGCTTGCCCTTGCTTTTCGCTCATGGTCTTCCTACTCCGATCTCGCTTCAGAGGAAGCATTGTGTTAAACGAGGTCAGTGAAGCATACCTTCCATCCAGTGCTATGGTTTGCACGGAGATGTTGAGTAAGACCATCTTCCCTCTGCACAGAAGGGTTTAAAGCGAAAAGTGTCTTTTCGGTAGAAGGCCCAATTTAAAAAGACGCTGTTTTCCCTTATCCGAACGGGTCTTGCAAGAAAAGAGGATTTCATATTGAGCTCCAAATATACGCTATTGGGATGGGATGGCTCCTACTATCCTTCCCCTCCTAAGAACCGCACGTGCGAGTTCCCCTGCATACGGCTCAAGTGGGGAAGGCCCTTTCCTTCGCGCTTGGTAAGCGCTTCGCTGTAGCCAAGCTTACTGCTAGCCTATCGGCTAAAGCCAAGCCTCGAACGAGCAATGACATTTGTAAATTAAATCTACTATGTTTGACAGGTGCATATGCATACTAGTATCTCGAAAATATGAAATATTGGCGATCACGTTTTAGCTTGGACTTTCTTGACACCCAAAAGGAATAAAATAAATTATCATAACTCGGAATTGAAGATAGCTAGAGGTGCAGCTTGGAAGATAGCTACATGCATAGCTAGAAATTTAGCTACGGGTGTAGCTTGGATTCCAATAGCTACAGGTATAGCTTGAAATTGGAATTGGTTATAACTTGTTTGCAGCCCAAAATTGGAAGCACGTAATATAATTTAGGTTATAGATGGATTACATCATGTATGGAATATAAAATACGATGTACGCAAAGGCTTGCATACTGCATTAATATTCACATATAAATTATATGTGGAGAATAGGAATGAACATACTTTTTGGATGTACGCAAAGGATTGTATACCTGGATTTATAATCAAAAATGGATTGTATGTGAAGAGTACGGGGGAATGTACCTCGTGGATGTATGAATTGGCTAATAAAGATCTTATTTCAGTTTTTGGTAATTATTCTTGGATTCTTGGATATATGACTTGTATGAATGCATATTGTAAACGAGAAATGTTTAATATTGGATATGGATAATATATGTAGGTGTGTCTAATGATACATGCCTCAAAATGATTCTGGTTTGTCAAATAAATAACGTGGAAGTACAATAAAAATTTGGAAAGAATATAAACTGGAAGGATGCACGCAAGGAATTGCGTTCTTGGATGGAATGGTGTATGGTTGATATACCCAAAGTGTATGGTTCATACATAAGATGTACGATTTATACATGGGAAGACCGAAAAAAATTTATCTTGCGTGACTCCCTTTGGGTTATAAGGCATTACTTTTGCAAAAACATGTATTTTGATATGTGGGAAAATGATGAATCTGAGTAAATACCTGATTCTTCTATTAAGTTTGCTTGGGTCTATGAACCTTGATGGATAGGTTCGTATAAAAATACGGGTCTATATGATTTCCACATATGCATGTCGATCTCAGGGAATCTGAGCTAGTGTAAATTTGGTGAATTTTTATATAAGTATGGTCGGAGTGTCAGGTACTTGCACAATGAATAGGGGGTTTCGAGAATGCTATTAAATTCAAGGGCTTATGAGGATGTAAATTCAGGTTCAAATATGAACCTTGAAATAAAAATTAGAATTGCAATTGGGATTAAAGTTGGAGGTACTCATGAGACTATACAAGATAGCACGAAAAGATAAAGGGTAATCTTGATCTTTTCTATTTCTCAAGTTATTTCATTGAATATTGTATGCTTGCATATGTAGAGTAGATTTAATAAGGTGATTAATCACTATAGAACCTTATAATTAATTTTAAAAAAATTAAAAGATTTTTTTAGGTAAATTTGAGCAAATCTATGTAAGTGATGGTGAGTAAGCCAGCTTAGATTTAATGTTATGTGTTAGGATCACACTATAGTACATCAAATATGAAGCTCAGAGTATGAACCTCTTTTTGACTTGGTATTTTTTTAAAATAAGATTAGTGTAGAATTGGTTTACACTAAATAAAGAGTTTTAAATGTACTTAGTTAACCTTACTGAATTTTATTTGGTAGAGTCATGTTAGGTACTTTTATGTGCTAGAACCTAATCATTAGGAGCCAACTTGAAAAAAAATTGTACAAGTTAGAAAAATATTTTTATTTGAAAAATGCATGCTAGGTTGAAATCTTCACATCAGGGTTGAGATGTTAGCAAGCATTTAATGGGTTATTTATAAGAAAAATAACATTGTATAAGTTGTAATAAAGTCACATGTGTGAATGTGTATCTTAGAGTAAAAATTCATAGATAATCTCATTTTGGTTAAGGTAGAATCGGTAATCGACCTTGTAGTATGAATATTTAAGCATAACCAATTTACAGGTTTGGTTTTGTATAAGGAAACTATAGCTTAGAAAAAATGTTAACTCTGTTTTTAACATTATGTGTTGAATAAAAGGAAAGATGTGAACTTACATTATAGCAACTAAATTCTTGTAAGTATAAAAACATATCAACTAGGTTATAATTTTGATTTGAGAAATATTAAGTAATTGAATTAAGAATATTTAAAAACTAAGGAATTGAGAAGAGTAAAAACCAGAGTTATGACCAGAGTAGAGTTTGGTACATAACTAATTTCTTTAATAAAAAGGTTCATTTTGTTAGGTATTTGAGTTCTCCTTATGGTAGGAACCTCAATATCTTCTAAAGTTGCATTAGTGTTTGATTGGCCCTTGAGTAAAGCAAATATCTCTTTCAATACTTGATATCCTCTAAGTCAATTTCATCATTTTTTTTCTACAAATAACTTTTTAGCTATTGAATTTCAGAATCTTTGTAGTAGAGAGTTGTGTTCGTCCTCTCACTTTTAGAGTTTACATGAACTGATTTGCTTCACTTAATCACATTTTGAGTCATTACAATTTGAGTGATATGAGTTATTATAATCACATTATAAGATTTGATTAGTCTTCTTCATCTTTCACCGTTTTCCTTCCACTCTACCTCTTTTAGATTGGATAGTGGACTTGGTTAAAGTGCACTAGGTCAATAAGTTCATCTCTATTCTTTCTGCTTGTAAGTGATTTGCCACCTTTTTTGTCTTTATCAATTGCATCATCATCGCTATGGCTAGGAAATGTAAGTTGCATCATCATGCTAGGAAGGGTAACTTGTGGGCTTACGTAGATTGAGCAATTATAGCCCTGTTTTTGGTATCTGTTTGGCATCATCATCCAACAAAACTATAATATCCATTGTGGTTGGAAGTCCTTCATTCAGTTGATTAGAAAAAGCCATGTTGGTTGTTTTAAAAAAAATTAAAATTCACTAAATTCCTAAAAAAAATATGAGTTGGCACCAAATTAAGCTTTTCAATTTTTTCAACATTAGATACAGAAAATGAAAATTAAGCACATAAGAACACCTATAAAATAAAGAAAGTAAAATATATGTTTGAAGCTAATATACCTAAATTGTATTACCACTTTTATGCATTAGAAATCATTAAAGATTAAAAAAATTATTTCAAATTATTGTGGAGGATATTCAATTTGAATTAGTTATTATTTAAAAAAAAATTGAAATTGACTAAAATTGTAAAAAAAAATATTAGTTTTCCTATTAAATTAAGATTTTCAATTTTTTCCACTTGAGAAATTCTATATTAGGCACCTAAGAAAATATTTAAAAAAAGGGAAATAAGTGTTCATCATTTTCTTATCTCTTAGTATTTAATATTTAATTGTTTAAATCATTTTATGCATACGTTTACAATGGTAGTAATTTGGTAAAACTCATATTTAGGCATGCCTTTTTCTTTTTAGGTTCTTCAATTTTTATTTGACATAGAAAAATACATAAAGATTCCAATTTTTTTAAATAGATATGTAAAATTGTTAGACAATGAGGAAAAGTTAAAAATAAAAGAGAAAAAAGAAAAGAAATATAATCTTTGATAAATTCAGAGCGGTTGATACAATCATGTTCTATTTTTATTGAGCAGAACTTTGGTAAACTCAGATTTACGTATCCATTTCCCTTTTGGTTTTACCGTTTTTCCCTCAATCTTGACAGCATGGGCATGGGAAGAGAAGGACCGTGTTGGCATTGCAGGACTCAAAGTGAGTATTCTTTGAATATTTTTTATATACCAATTTGTTTAATAATTTTTTTCTAGCAGCTATGTCTTCTTTATGTACAATGAGTGTGAATATTTAATTCAATTTCCCAGTAAACCAATTAAAACGTTTGTAGTGCTATAGATCTGTGGCACATATGGTGACCTTCATTGTTAGGGGATCCTAATTAAGATTTGAAATTGTGGAACTGTGCAGATTAGTGTCATAATCTACACGCTTAAAATACCTCTTTGAATATGATATGTCAATATTGTAGCCAATATATCATTTACCATAGAGGTTAACTAAATATCTTGGTTGACGCCTTATAGTCTTCACTCATTTTTAATGGTAGAAATCCTTGGGACCTTTTTCCTAAATCCTTTAATCCAAATATGCTAGCATGTATACTAAGAATAATTTACTTCAGCCTAAATGAAAATAATTACAAGTCTATTACTTTCTTAATACTTTGATTTTGTAATTACTTGAAAATCCTATCTTCCTGCACTATAAGAAATATGCCCAATTACGACGGAATTTTTACACTACAATTCGTCGCAATTGGGCAAATTGCGACGAAAAATATTCGACGAAAAATATATGATATTTTTGCTCAAGTCTTAAGTTCAGATTTTCGTCACAAGTAACCATTTTCTCACAAGTATCAATTATGTCGCAGGTTCCAATTTTGTCACATGTACATATTTCGTCATAAGTAACCATTTCGTCATAAGTATTCATTTCGTCACAAAATTAAGAAAAACATCGTAAGTTAGGGAAGTGGAGCCCACCTTTGATAAAATAAAACATAAATTTACGACGCAACTATACGTCGTAAATTAGTAACTTGCGACAGAATACACCATCGTATGTTAGGAATTGGGACCTATTTACGATGGAATATGTGATTAATAACCGTCATAAGTATGTATTTTCAGAAGGGCCAAATACTGATATGTCAATTTCCAGCCTTATTCCGCTTCCAATTTGAATTCTAAACTTGTATAATGCAATCACAAACTCGAAACTTTTTTTTTGGGGTAATTGAGAATTACAAAAAGAAGGATATACAAAGAGTCAAAATCTCTTGGAACAAACCACTAAAAGACAAGAAACGAAACACATGTAAAAGACTAGGCAATACAAAAACAAAAACCAAAAAGACTTAATTAACAAATAAAATACAATCTCCAAGAACAGAAACATCACTCTGGAGATAGCCTAAATAAAGGAACAACCCAAACCAAGGACTCCAAATAGAGACTAGAAGCAAAGCAAATCCAATCAGAGAAATCCTTCAACCAAGCTAACACCGGATAACACCCAATCTTAATAAACAATCAACTACTCTGTACTGTGACCCCACAATAAACACACACCACAAGTTATAGTCTCAGAGATAAATATCCAAAAATAATCACAAGTCGTTTTATTCCACAATTATATGCCAATACACCTTAAAAAGGTTTCTGAATAAATTTATATTTCTTTGCCATTATTACAATTCGTAAATACACTTAATCTGGTACATCAAAAGTTGAAAGCCTAGCCTATTGGTAGTTCCTACCTCAGCTACAGCGACATCAACGCCTATAGGAAACTGCGGAACGTTTCCTATCCGCTCGCGAATTGGGAGCTTGGTCCTGTTCATCTTGTCTATCTGATGTTGTGTGATGAAAGAAGAAGCAAGGGTGAGCAACAAGCCCACCAAAATAATATGTATAGTGATTTACAATATATGAGCATTGTCATAGTACTCATGAAAGTCTTGGTCAAGAAGAAATGAACCCAGTTGATATCTTAACGCGACCAAGTCGCAAAATATTCAGTATATATGTATACATACTTTTCAAAATCTTGGATGTCCTCTTCCATGCATAATATACACAGAGTTCCATTTTATAACTGTATAAAAATATCGTTGCAAGGTGATCTCATATATCTAACCTTGTCTCAACGTTTTTCTGAAAATCTTTGTCATGCATAAGATAATCATTTAATAGATATAAGTTTAAAAGATGAAATTACAAGATACTCCAATAAACTTATATCCGAATACTACTTGAACTACCACCATTCAAGTTATAATCAGTTTCAAAGTTCATCACCCAGATGAGACTATAAGACTTGAATAGATTCAATCTTTGAAATATCATTATAAATAATGAAGTTACGAGACACTTCATTAAGTCCTGATATATATATCCATATATATATATATCATACATTTCCAAAAAATATCTGTCATGTAAAGTATGAACAGAGTTGTAATATCCAATGAATTTGGAAAGGAAAGAATTTTGGCATAAACCTGATATCTTGTTGATCAGGCAAAGATACCAAAAAGTAACCTTTTCTACTAGTAGATGGATGAATCCCCCACCGGTCATCACCCTGGCCACATAGGGACCTTGTGCTGGACCACCACCCGGCCTCTTACGTGTTGATGGACTGCCACCCAGCCACTTACACTTTGATAGACCGTACCCCGGCCTGTCGCTTATGCCGACTCAATTAGATGGGCTTACTTCCCGAACGTTGGGTAAGTAATCAATTCATTTTTTTCTCAAAACATCAACCACGTTGCGAATGTAAAATACACCACAGAGCCGGATCCCCCAGGTTTTGAGCGAGTATTTAAATCCCCTTCGAAAGGAAGATCTTAAATTTGAAAATGAGTTTTGGGATCCGCCCTAACTTTTAAAAATCATTTTGAAGACTCGAAAATATTTTTAAGAATGTTTGGAGTAATGCGGATTTAATAAAATAAATCAGTCCCAATATATTAGAAAATATCTGAATATTATTATTTAAATAATATTCCCATAAAGAATAATCTTATAAAAATAATCGAAGTAGAAGTTTTAAAACTTATACTTGAAATGGATATTAAATAACCAAAGATATACTTATATGAAAGTACTATCTTTATTTGAATAATCAAAAATAGGTTTGATTATTGACACCTTATTCTTTAATAAAATAAAGAATATATTTCAGTAATAAGCGGAGTTATAATACCTCGAATGAATATTATAAATAATATTCATTAAATAAAATAAAGGAGTCATACATCCTCAAATGAATATTTAAATAATATTCAATTAATAAAATAAAAGGAGTCATAAGCCCTCGAATGAATATTCGAAATAATATTCAATAAATAATATAAAGTTATCGAATAACCCTTATTCGATTAATAGTTTTTAAAACTATAACCATATATACATAAATATATATATATATATATAAAATCTACTCGGGATCCTAAGGGTATATGCAAATTACCGCTATTCTCCAGCATAGGTATTATCAACTGAACCAACAGATATATATGGCAAGAATACGAAACAGGCATGCATATGTACCATATCACATGCTACAATATATTGCAAGAATTTGCTAATAACAAATATGCATTTATCGCAAGATCATGCATATACACAGATACATCACAACAACAGTTATAACGGGTAGAAAACTTGCCTGAGCGACTGGGGGTGATAAAAGGCTCGGGACAAGTCTGGTAACCTATGAATAACAAGTAAGTTGGAATTAAACCAAAATCACTTGTAAATCTATACTTTAACTAACTTAGACTCAACGCTTGTTTTGCGCTTACTGATTCTCTTAAGTCACTCGAGTACCCTCGGCTCCACCATTTTTAATAATTTAACCATTACGAGATTTAAGGCGATTCCATCGCGAGTGTCTTACCAACTGCCTATTACACCTTACATAATTGTTTAATACTCCAATTAGTCCTTTAAGGTCTTTAACCAAGGTTTCAAAGTAAGGCGAGGGGTAATGGTTCGGTCTCGAAACGCCATTACTTAAAACGGTCGTTTCTCCTAAACCGTACATCGGAATCAAACGAACTACATATCAAAACGAAGCTCCTAACATGAACTATCTAATCATGGCAATGGTCAAAACCTAGCAGTGAGTTCAAGGGTTCTGATGTTAAGAACAAAAACAGTCTACGGTAAATCGGGCATTACGACGGGTATATTTACGCGATTTCCCAAATTTAAACCATTCCAAAACGACCACCAATCAACCCCAAATCAATCATACAACCAACATCCATCCAAAACACACTCCAACAGCCCCAACAACTCAATATTATCAACTTTATAGTACCCTCAAACATGAACTAAAAGCTATACTTAAGTTCATTAACCAATAATCAAGATTTACAACTTCAAACTCATTACAAATCCAACCACACTCTAAGTATACCAGGATCATGTTCCTCATAAACTATAACAATCAAAACCATTCCTAATACTCAAAAGTAAAGCTAGGGTTTGAAGTTTTATATCTTTTTGAAGCTTTTAATCAATGAAAGATCCTTGGAATGCCCAGGGAAGCCTTGATCTATGTTTTAGCTACCTTGTCCTTACAAATAAAATCAAGAATCAAAAATTTGTTCTTGAAAGTTACTATTCACCCTAAACTTTTAGGAATTGATTAACTAGGTAAACCTTGGATTCTTGGATCCAAACTTATAGCATAACTAAGTTATGAATTATGGAAGCTAAAGAAACAAACCTTATAATTTTTGAAGATGTGTAGCTTGAGTTTTTGAAAAACCCCTCCATGTTTTTCTTTCAAAAGTCGAGAGCAAGATGAAGAAGATGAAAAAAATTTTGTGTTTTGCTTTTATTTGTTTTGGTTGGTTGTTTTTAGCTTGCTTTTGGTTAATTACCTTTTTAACCATCAACTTTGTGTGGTTCTAAATCAACCACACCTCCTTCCCCCTCATGTCATGCTTATGTCACATTTGTTATATCATCATCCCTTACTTGCCCTCTTCTCATTGGTTGGGTGACATCATCCCCTCTAATCTCTTTGATTAGCTTCCTAATTGTTTGCCTAATGACCGCTGATCTGTTATACGGTTCGCTTAACTTTTGTTCTCGTTTCTCGTTTGAGGGATCGTACTCGGGATCTTATTACTTGGGTTCCCTTAACCTTTCTCAATACATTATATTCCTTTTATGATCCTCTCTTATAATCCATGAATTTAAATCCTTTTAATCATGTTACCTTATACTCAATTCTTTCCGTATCTAGTGGATTTCCGGGAAAAATCAAAGTGTTCGAATTTAGATTCTGACAATCTTTACATACACTTATTTATCGTATAGAGTACTAATAATGTCCCAGAAGATCAATAACAGAACCCCTACATAGTGTGGCATGAAAAGTTCTCATTCAGCATAATCTGCAAAATCACTATTCATAAGGGTTTTAAAAATTTCCAAAAATTGGGGTTATTACAGTCTCCCCTCCTTAAAAGGATTCCGTCCCGGCATCAGATAGAAAATGAATATGGATACTTTCTTAACATTGCACTTTCTAACTCTAGAGTAAATTTTCCCACATTGTGGTTCTTCCATCAAACTCTGAATAGTTTGATAACCCTTCTCCTAAGCACTTGTTCCTTTTTACTCTATAAGCCTTCTTGGTTGCTCCATATAGGTCACGTCGGGTTGCGTGTCTATGCGCTCATATGCCCCTATTTATCTGGAATCCGAATTATACTTCCTTAACATTGATACGTGGAACACGTTATGACTTGCTACATATTCGGGGGTAGGGCTAGCTCATATGCTAACTTCCCAAAACGTCTTAATATATCCAAGGGTCCGACAAATTGTGGACTTAGCTTTCCTTTCTTTCTGAATCTCATCAATCCTTTCGAAGGGATACCTATAACATTACTAGGTCCCCTATTTCATATTCTTTATCCTTTTGAGTCAAATCAGCATACCTCTTATGTCCATCTTGGGTTACTACCAGCCGTCCTCTGATTAGATCTATTATATCCCTCGTCCTTTGGACTACTGCGGTTCCGAGCATCCTGCGCTCTACAACTTCATCCTAACATAAGGGAGATCGACATTGTCTTCCCTCAAGGATCTCATAAGGCGATACCTCAATACTGACATATG
The DNA here is from genome assembly GCF_009905375.1 of Apium graveolens. Lineage (NCBI taxonomy): Eukaryota > Viridiplantae > Streptophyta > Magnoliopsida > Apiales > Apiaceae > Apium > Apium graveolens. The sequence continues at coordinate 293,523,359 of NC_133652.1, read as the reverse complement.
ATCTATTGTCGTAAGAAAACTCAATCCGTGTTAAGTGATCATTCTAATTTCTTTCAAGTCTATTGCACAGACTCTCATTATAGCTTTTAGCATTAGAGCTTTTGCTTCTCAATACCCATTCTTTTCGAGTTCGTAATCTCTACTACCTTCCGTTCCTAATATTATACTGGTTATACTTTTGCTCGTTAGCGTTCTATAACCTTTTAGTAACCACGTCAACCATAGTATCACGAATGTGTTTCCATTCCGAATACCACCATAATTTTACTACTCCTTTTTCAGCTGTTTCTATTTTTGAAAGCTTGATCCATCATATAGAAGTAAAAGAATTCATTGAGAGATCACTATGATCAAAAACACTTGTTACATTGCATAGTTAGTACAGAAGGTGGCCAACCTTTAGTACTTGACAAACAATTAAACAATAGTTGGTATCCTACTCGACTTCTATCACACAGATAGATAGTCATTCGGCAATACCTCCCCTTCTGGAAGAGTTGTCCTTCTCAGTTTATATGAAATGAAAAGAAGAGAAAAGAACGAATTGAAGAGAATTGTAAATATATATAAAAATATACTGCCACAAAATATCTGGCTTAGAATCTACCTCTGAACTATAGAGGTTTGTCATAGGAGAACAAAACATATATGTATTTATATCAATATCAAGTATTATAGCATCGTATTTCACATGCCTAAATATTTTCGCTATCCCGTCCATCATTCTATGGACCCATGCTCTTCCTCGAGCTTATACACAATCACCTTTGAAACTCCCTCGATATCGAAAATTGAATCTGGGATCTCATTCTAGACATCATCGTTACTAGAATTCTATGTTTGCACCGCAACCTTCCTCGTATAATAATACGACTCTCTATTGATAAGAACGAATAAATATTCAATAGGTAGATACTCTACTTAATTAGTCTATCAATGATAACTTATACACTACCACGACCCGATTAGTGGTACTCAATCTCAACACCCATTCCAATACAACTCTCACGGTTGTAATCAGCTTATTACTCGCAGAATCATTGCTGCCTTACTATGGTCCACCACTGACCTACTACAGTCATTTATTTTCCATGAAGTCTTAATAGCTAACCATACAGAGTCCATACATCTCGTATCTAATTCTTCTAAGGAGGTAACATAATCACCATTCATGATTCATGAAGAACACTCCTGATCCTGCCATACATACATGACATGAAGCAAATAAAATTGCAGAAGAGTTTCAATCAAAGCAACGATAGCAGGTTAATACCATTCTTAATCATATGCCTTCGATAGAAGACTTAACTCAAAGGTTCGTTTAGTCCTTTTGAAACATGGTCCAGGCTCATTCTCAAGATAGTACCTTCTAAGATAGATAGCCCGCTCATGGTGATTACACGAATTAAACCTTTACCAACTACTATTACGATTGGGTATTGCACAGTCATCAGAAGGAATGTCAATCTTCCAAACCATAATACAACCTGCATAGCGTTAACCATCATCACTGTATTCCTTTGGCACAAGCGCCTATAATTATCCTCTTACCTTTAAAGAGTCGGCCACCTCTTTGGCATTTCCTGATAGTAAAATTTCCTTACAGTCAATGTCATTTTAACCACTTTCAAATAAATTTTCAATCTCATTTCAATCACTGCTTATGTGAAGATGTTTTCCTTAAAATCTGATGAGTAAAAAAATATCACCATTTTTCCATAAGTTATTGCCTCAGTCTTTAGAGGTTAATCACTGTCACGAATGACTCCCAATCATACTTAGAACATCTTTTTATCTTAAGTCCTAATTGCCCTGAACAACTTCGACCATTACTGGTTCGATCCATACCTTCTCGTGGTTTAACACGTGCCCCACTCAGCATCATTAGAATTACGTCATATTTCCTTTATCAACATTTCTATTCTTGAGAATTTTGAATATTACCTTGCTCCTTGTAAAACCTCTAAGGTTATCCTTGAATCGTTCCTCCTGTATTCCCTAGATACAGGGCATATCAAAATATTCTTTACTAATACTAGAACCATTATCTATATGTTTCTGAAAAATTTTCTCCACTGATACTTAAAGGTCATCATTACCTTAATATTTTCCAATTCATACTGTCAAAACTCATATTATCCCTATTAAGGGTGAAATGCCAACCTTCATGCATTCCCCTATGGTTCATTTTAAGTTACCGATGTTCTATCCTTAATTCCACCTTTAAAAATGTACATGCATCCTTCCATGGATAAATCAAGTCATATATCCCTGATAAGGGGGTCTTATTCAATCATTACCACCTCGATAGTATGTTTTTAATTTCACAATAACATCTGTATTCGAAATGAGGTCAATCAATATGACCTCCAAAAGATAACAACGATTATCCGCTTTTCTTGCCTAAATTGGGTAACGATAACAAGGATGTTCTGGAAGATATTGGTCGTGTTCAACGTGAACTTCTTCTTAATAATTCCTTATTTACTTTTGTTGTTTATCCTAACAGTCATCTCAATATTGGGATAACTCTCATACCTGGAGTCTCCCTTTTTGGGTATCGAGCCACCGGTCTTACATTTCACATTCTTGAAGGTCACTTCCTTCATCCAATTTTCCTAATTTCTTACTTCCTTGTCTCCTCAGTCTACCCGCGTCTCATTATTTATCCTTCGAATTATCTCAAGGTTTCCTCGAATCCTCCCAACTTACAGGGGATAAAATATATGTATCTCTTATGCCTTCAACCATCAATTTTAACTCATGGTGAATCACCCTCATCCTGACAAATGCATACTTTTCTATTTCTATTGCTATGAGTCTTTAGGGTTTCCTCATACCCAACTCCCTTATCATTCCTCAAACTCTATTACCTTTATATTCCTTTCCACTTCAGTTTCTTTTTATTTTCCTTTCTCTTATCATTATTTCATGAACCCACTAATCATTGACTTCAAGTATCACATCGTTTTGGGATTCTTGTCATCAGAACGAATCTTGACAACTTTTACAACTTAGATTCATAATTCATCATACTCGTGTGCCTTTGTTCTGGCTCTAAAGCTTTTACACTATCTCCATAACCTTGGGAAGTACTTTCCTGAAAACAATTGACTGAACTTAAATCAGTTTATTATAATCTCTTGCTCCGTGCCTTCCTTGGCCTTTCACCAGCGGGTGGCCTCTCTCTTAGGAGGGTAAGTGACAAAAACAGTCTTTTGTTATTTGTCAATCATTTAGAATCTCAAATGATTCCTATATTTCCTTTAGCCGGGCTCTTGCCTCGACTGGGTCAACCTGTTCCTTGGAACTCTGAGAGCTTAGCAACTTAAAGATCATGAAAGAATTTCCTACCACATTGTTTCCTCAAGTTGGTGGTTGGGGATAATAGTCTAAGTTCTGTCTAGAAAGGGCCATAAATTTTCGTATAGGAGTACCGTCTCGGGTCTCCTTTCCTTACTCGACTTCTGTTTCCTTAGTCTGAACATTCCCTCCTCCTCCCCATAATCGGGGTCATCCTACATATTTTAAACCCTCATTTTCCACTTCATCATGTTATGGGTTCTTTCTATCTTGATGGCGACCTCCCTGACTATCACGTTCAGGGTTTGCTCTAAATCTTATTCCCCAAACTAGCTTTCATCTAAGATCTTATCTTTAAGCTCTTGAACATTTGGAACCCAAATTCTATAGGAATACCTCATTATTCCCTTATCATCTTTCTCGGTATTAATCTCTTCTCTATTTGTTGGCTCTCTGCCTTCATTCATCACTTTTTCTGGCACAATCTGTTCTTTTCCAATAATTCGGGCTATATTGCAATCTCAAATAGCTTTTCAGTACCGGCTCCGGTTACCTTCAGTTCTATTTCCATTTTCTCAAAACCTCTTATAAACTCTCTCAAAGACATTATCATCTTGAGTCTCTCCTTTTTACTAAGGGCATCAGCCACCACATTGGCTTTCCCCGAATGATAAAGAATCTCATAATCGTAATCCTTGATTAGCTCTAACCGCCTCCTCTGGCGTATGTTGCGCTCTTTCTACGTGAAAATGCACTAGAGCACTTATGGCTTGTGTAAATCTCGCACTTCTCTCCATACAAGTAGTGCCTCCAATATTTAGGGCAAAACTATTGCCACAAGCCCAAGCTCATGGGTGAGGATATTAAATTTTATATTCCCTTAATTGTCTTGACGCGTACGCGATTACTTAGCTGTGCTGTATAAGAAGCACCCTAATTCCTTATGCGAAGCGTCACTACAATTCACAAAATCTCCTTTTTCATCTGGCAACACCAATATATGGGCCGCCACCAACCTTTGCTTTAGTTGTTAAAATCTTTTCTCGTATTTCTATGTCCATTCTAACTTCTTAGTCTTATGAGTAAGCCGCGTCAAAGGGGCTACTATCTTTACAAACTTGAACGAACCTCCGGTAGTGACCGGCCAATCCTACCTCTAGTAGTTTCCCTAACCATGGTCATCAATTCCTCAATGGTCCTTTATTCATTCTTGTTAGGATCTTCCACGGAATCCTCCTCAGCCACAATCCCTTCTAGGACAACATCCTCAACCGCTACATCCTCAATATCAACATCATCCGGTCCTGCGTTAGGACGCTCTATCGGATCCACAATCCGATCTCCAATTAGTAATTAAACATCATCGCGTTGTTACTCCTCAATCTCAGGGTTCGGAGTCCCGCTACCATATACGATAACGAACTACGCTTCTATCGCTACTTAATAAGGGTTCCCATAAGGGTTTAAACTGTCGGTGCTACGTTAGGTAGCCCGACTATGAACTTGGCAAGAGTTCTTATCATCCTAGTGAACTATTATCCTAACGTCACATCATCTCTGAGGTTTATAACGCTTAGCTCTGATACCACTTCTGTAACACCCCCAAATCCGGGGTCGGGGATCCGGGTTGTCACGAGTTCCATTTCCCTTAATAACACCCAATCTGAATAAACAATCAACTACTCTGTACTGTGACCCCACAATAAACACACACACCACAAGTTATAGTCTCAGAGATAAATATCCAAAAATAATCACAAGTCGTTTTATTCCACAATTATATGCCAATACACCTTAAAAAGGTTTCTGAATAAATTTATATTTCTTTGCCATTATTACAATTCATAAATACACTTAATCTGGTACATCAAAAGTTGAAAGCCTAGCCTATTGGTAGTTCCTACCTCAGCTACAGCGACATCAACGCCTATAGGAAACTGTGGAACGTTTCCTATCTGCTCGCGAATTGGGAACTTGGTCATGTTCATCTTGTCTATCTGATGTTGTGTGATGAAAGAAGAAGCAAGGGTGAGCAACAAGCCCACTAAAATAATATGTATAGTGATTTACAATATATGAGCATTCTCATAGTACTCATGAAAGTCTTGGTCAAGAAGAAATGAACCAAGTTGATATCTTAACGCGAACAAGTCGCAAAATATTCAGTATATATGTATATATACTTTTCAAAATCATGGAAGTCCTCTTCCATGCATAATATACATAGAGTTCCGTTTATAATTGTATAAAAATATCGTTGCAAGGTGATCTCAATATCTAACCTTGTCTCAACGTTTTTCTGAAAATCTTTGTCATGCATAAGATAATCATTTACTAGATATAAGTTTAAAAGATGAAGTTACAAGATACTCCAATATACTTATATCCGAATACTACTTGAACTACCACCGTTCAAGTTATAATCAGTTTCAAAGTTCATCACCCAGATGAGACTATAAGACTTGAATAGATTCAATCTTTGAAATATCATTATAAATAATGAAATTACGAGATACTTCACTAAGTCCTGATATATATATCCATATATATATATATATATATATCTCATACATTTCCAGAAAATCTCTGTCATGTAAAGTATGAACAGAGTTGTAATATCCAATGAATTTGGAAAGGAAAGAATTTTGGCATAAACCTGATATCTTGCTGATCAGGCAAAGATACCAATAAGTAACCTTTTCTACTTGTAGATGGATGAATCCCCCACCGGTCATCACCCTGGCCACAAAAGGACCTTGTGCTGGACCGCCACCCAGCCTCTTACGCGTTGATGGACTACCACCCAGCCACTTACACTTTGATAGACCGTACCCCGGCCTGTCGCTTATGCCGACTCAATTAGATGGGCTTAATTCCCGAACATTGGGTAAGTAATCAATTCATTTGTTTTTTCAAAACAGCAACCACGTTGTGAATATAAAATACACCACAGAGCCGGATCCCCCAGGTTTTGAGTGAGTATTTAAATCCCCTTCGAAAGGAAGATCTTAAATTTAAAAATGAGCTTTTGGGATCCGCCCTAACTTTTAAAAATCATTTTGAAGACTCGAAAACATTTTTAAGAATGTTTGGAGTAATGCTGATTTAATAAAATAAAGCAGTCCCAATATATTAGAAAATATCTGAATATTATTATTTAAATAATATTCCCATAAATAATAATCTTATAAAAATAATCGAAGTAGAAGTTCTAAAACTTATACTTGAAATGGATATTAAATAACCAAAGATATACTTATATGAAAGTACTATCTTTATTTGAATAATCGAAAATAAGTTTGATTATTGACACCTTATTCTTTAATAAAATAAAGAATATATTTCAATAATAAGCGGAGTCATAATACCTCGAATGAATATTTTAAATAATATTCATTAAATAAAATAAAGTAGTGATACATCCTCAAATGAATATTCAAATAATATTCAATTAATAAAATAAAAGGAGTCATAAGCCCTCGAATGAATATTCAAAATAATATTCAACAAATAATATAAAGTTATCGAATAACCCTTATTCGATTAATAGTTTTTAAAACTATAACCATATATATATAAATATATATATATATATAAAATCTACTCGGGATCCTCGACTCCCGGTTTTAGAAAATATTTTCACCTTTGGGTCCCTATACTAAGGGTATATGCAAATTACCGCTATTCTCTAGCATAGGTATTATCAACTGAACCAACAGATATATATGGCAAGAATACGAAACAGGCATGCATATGTACCATATCACATGCTACAATATATCGCAAGAATTTTCTAATAACAAATATGCATTTATCGCAAGATCATGCATATACACATATACATCACAACAACAGTTATAATGGGTAGAAAACTTGCCTGAGCGACTGGGGGTGATAAAAGGCTCGGGACGAGTCTGGTAACCTATAAACAACAAGTAAGTTAGAATTAAACTTAAGTCACTTGTAAATCTATACTTTAACTAACTTAGACTCTAACGCTTGTTTTGCGCTTACTGATTCTCTTAAATCACTTGAGTACCCTCGGCTCCACCATTTTTAATAATTTAACCATTACGAGTTTTAAGGCGATTCCTTCGCGAGTGTCTTACCAACTGCCTATTACACCTTACATAATTGTTTCATACTCCAATTAGTCCTTTAAGGTCTTTAACCAAGGTTTCAAAGTAAGGCGAGGGGTAATGGTTTGGTCGCGAAATACCGTTACTTAAAACGGTCGTTTCTCCTAAACCGTACATCGGAATCAAACGAACTACATATCAAAACGAAGCTCGTAACATGAACTATCTAATCATGGCAATGGTCAAAACCTAGCAGTGGGTTCAAGGGTTCTGATGTTAAGAACAAAAACAGTCTAAGGTAAATTACGGGTATGATCGGACATTACGACGGGTATGTTTACGCGATTTCCCAAATTTAAACCATTCCAAAACAACCACCAATCAACCCCAAATCAATCATACAACCAACATCCATCCAAAACACACTCCAACAGCCCCAACAACTCAATATTATCAACTTTATACTACCCTCAAACATGAACTAAAAGCTATACTTAAGTTCATTAACCAATAATCAAGATTTACAACTTCAAACTCGTTACAAATCCAACCACACTCTAAACTATACCAGGATCATGTTCCTCATGAACTATAACAATCAAAACCATTCCTAATACTCAAAAGTAAAGCTAGGGTTTGAAGTTTTATACCTTCTTGAAGCTTTTAATCAATGAAAGATCCTTGGAATGCCCAGGAAAGCCTTGATCTATGCTTAAGCTACCTTGTCCTTACAAATAAAATCAAGAATCAAAAGTTTGTTCTTGAAAGTTACTATTCACCCTAAACTTTTAGGAATTGATTAACTAGGTAAACCTTGGATTCTTGGATCCAAACTTATAGCATAACTAAGTTATTAATTATGGAAGCTAAAGAAACAAACCTTATAATTTTTGAAGGTGTGTAGCTTGAGTTTTTGAAAAACTCCTCCTTGTTTTTCTTTCAAAAGCCGAGAGAACACTTTCCGGCCAAGTCCCATTAATTGATCATAACGATATCGTGGAAATGCTGCATGGACCCATATATATAGAAAAGGAAACAGAATCACCTTGATACTAAACCGGATCGAGCCCGTGATCTTCTTGGAAATGGGAAGATCTAGGAAAGGAGGCCAACCTCCTAGAGAGAGCGATGTGCATGGACCAGGTGAGTAGGGATGCAGCTCTGTGGACCGCTCGTCGGGCCTGATAGGTGGTGGTATTACACCCTTCTCAAAGGAACCGTACGTGAGACTCTCGTGACATACCCTTCCCCGGAATCAGGACCCCCCTTTCCTTTGACCAACGGTCCTCGAACCAACATGTCCTCCCTTTCTCTTTCTCGGTCATTGGTTCCTTTTCATTCATTGATTGATTCAAGGTAGCTTGCTTCCAACAAGTCCAAGCGCTAGCGGTAGAAGCTAGTCGTCAGAAGCGAACTTCCGGGCCGGGACGGAGCCAAAAAACGCGAGCGCCTAGCGCGAAAGGTTGCTTTACTAAGATTCTAAATCCCCCTTTTCGACGAATCAATGACTTCCTGAAAGAACTGCTTTATTTAGGTAATGAATATTCTTTTCTATCATTATATCAAATATCTTTTATTTTTAAAAATTTTCACTGACTACGCATAGTCCGGAATAAAAAAATTTATGTATTTCGAATTGCTTTGATAGAAAATAGTATGGTATAGAAAAGGGGGATTCTTTAGCAAGATAAAGAAGATGAAAAAATTTTTGTGTTTTGCTTTGATTTGTTTTGGTTGGTTGTTTTTAGCTTGCTTTTGGTTAATTACCTTTTTAACCATCAACTTTGTGTGGTTCTAAATCAACCACACCTCCTTCCCCCTCATGTCATGCTTATGTCACATTTGTTATGTCATCATCCCTTACTTGCCCTCTGTTAATTGGTTGGGTGACATCATCCCCTCTAATCTCTTTGATTAGCTTCCTAATTGTTTGCCTAATGACCTCTGATCTGTTATACGGTTCGCTTAACTTTCGTTCTCGTTTCTCGTTTGAGGGATCATACCCGGGATCTTATTACTTGGGTTCCCTTAACCTTTCTCAATACATTATATTCCTTTTATGATCCTCTCTTATAATCCTTGAATTTAAATTTTTTTAATCATGTTTCCTTATACTCAATTCTTTCCGTATCTAGTGGATTTCCGGGAAAAATCAAAGTGTTCGAATTTGGATTCTGACGATCTTTACATACACTTATTTATCGTATAGAGTACTAATAATATCCCAGAAGATCAATAACAGAACCCCTACATAGTGTGGCATGAAAAGTTCTCATTCAGCATAATCTGCAAAATCACTATTCATAAGGGTTTCAAAAATTTCCAAAAATTGGGGTTATTACATATCTATTCAGAACTGAGAATAGGGAAAGCAATACTTGCATAATAGGATCAAAAATATATATCACTTGAACAATAAGTGATGATAGAGATATTTGCATAATAAGATTCAAAATAAATATCACTTGAACAATAAGTGATGATAGGGATACATGCCTTTGGGTTTTTAGCAGTTAGTCCCACTCGTAGAAACACAATTATCTCAGTCTGTCATCTCAAGGCTTCACCGTCTTTTACTTGGCTAAATTCTGATTTGCTGCTCATGCAATGTTTCAACCCAATATTCCATACTATTCAACTCTGGTCTTCATTCATAACATCTGGTCTTGATCTTTTTGAAAGACTCAAATCTATAATTAGAAAATATCATTTAAATTGTCTGAGCGATAATTACTCGACGAACGGCGTGTCAAAATCCTATCGTCTACCCATACGATAGCCCACACATAATTACCACAGTCAACAGAAGAATCTTGACCACGTACACACGTAATTCACATAGCACATAACTCATGTATCACATAATTTATATCACACATGCCTCGATTCCTAAAAACATTTGACTCAATACGTTTAAAACTAAAATCGGGTCAAAAATATGACCTTTCAATCAATACGCTACTCAAAATCGATTTACAAAACAAGCGAGCCTTTCGAAACAAAAGGATTTGGGTCTCGAAAGTATTTTTATTGAAAGTGGAATATTTTTCTGAGTCTATTTTCTATGAATAAAGTACGAAAATATAAATCAATTAATAATAATATTATTTGATTTTTCAAATACCAAAATATAATTTTTAAAAGCTTAAAAGTATTTTTTAGGAATTATATGAATTAATTATAAATAATTTACATTTTATTTAACTATTTATAAATAAAATTAATTGATCAAATGATTTAATTAATTAATTAAATCCATAAATAATTAATTAAATAAATTATAAATAATCAAATCAAATTAGATTTTTGAAAATAATTAAAAGAGAATAATTTTTGGAATAAAAAATAATAATTTAGGTAATTATTAAATAATTAACCAAATTAAATTTGGAAATAAAAAAAATCAGTTTTAGAAATAAAAACTGAATTTTGAATTATTTTTAATAGGGTAAATCTAGAAACAGTTTTTGATTTTGAAATTGGATAAAATAAGATCAAAACCGCGTTGCAATTAACCCAAACGGGTCATAACCGGGTCACCCAACCCGGACGGGTTGGGATGACCTCCGGCGACCACTGCCCAGATTCCGGCGACAGAATTATCTGCCGGCCGCCTCCGTTCAGACCAAAACAGCCGGGTTTCTCACCATTTTCGCATCAAAATCAATCATAACTGATCGAGAAACACAACGGGAACAACAACAGCGTAAATCATCATACAAATCGTCGGAATCGACGATCGCCGACTTAACGTCGGCAACACATTCTGGTGAACGTCGAAATCATCAGTTTCTTAACCAACCTCGACGTTCTATACGTCAAAATGAAGCCTATAATTCGTAAAATCTATCCTTTAAAATCAGAATATACAAACAATCACTGATAAACCCAGAAAATCGAATAAAACCAATTAATTAATATGTCTAACTCGACCTATACGAATCTGTACTATAATCACAATGATATTGATATAAATCGATTGCATACATCAAGATAAAGCCATATATAACATCAAAATCATCCAAATATTACTCAAGCAAAAATCCCCTATTCGATTCAAGAACCCTAAAATTTTGAATTGAAAAATTACCAATTGTCGAAACGATTTAATGGTAGATTAAGGAAGAGAAGAACGAGAATCAAAATCTGATACCAGAATCATCTTCAACTTTCCAGTTGAATTCCCACACTCAATAACACCCCCAAATATGTTCTTGGACTTTCAATTTTATTTCTTGAAATTTTTAATAAAAGTAAATAAAATAAACAATATTTTGTAGCTATTTATATTAATCAGAATACTATACCCCAAAAATTAATTAAGGGTGTTTTTATCCCATAACTAATGTAATTAGGCTCAAAAATAATATTTACGGGGAATAATTTTAAAAATGATTAAATACAAAATTTATATCAAAATTCCCCAAAAATTGAGAATAATGAAAAAATGCAGAAATATTAGGTATTTGAAATACGCATAATTTTACAAAAATAAAAACATAAATTTTGTGGGCTTTGACGTCCCGGTGGGGGCCCGGTTTGTTTATTTTAGAGAAATAGAACCACTTCCTAATTTTAAAAAAATCCCGAAAAAAACATAAAATACATTCAAACACACATAAAATGAGATAAAATAAATACCTCGACAAAGAAGCAAATATACAATCCCATATAAATACATTTTAAACACGTAACGAGTATCCCGTTGGATCATATCAGATCCAAAAATAGATTACTTAGCCGCTAAGTAACTATAAAAATGATATAATTTAGTAACAGATTTGGATATAATGTAATAATATCCCGTCTTTCAATATTACGGGTTTTGTTGTTTTATCAAAACGATTATTGTATCGAAAATTTTGCATCGGGACGCGTACGGGTCATACCGTAATCCGGATCGAAAAAGTTATAACACGGAAAATGTTCAGAATATCCAGATTAGGTTTGGAAGGAGTTTTCGGAAGAGTTCCGGGTTGTAAAAATGCAAAAACGGATGAAGTTGGACGATTCTCGGCTTTATAAAATAGTTTTGTAATTATTCAGAAAATAATTAATAAATCCATAAATCATTATAATATCATATAACAGTCCAAAAATTAACAAAAAATATCATCAATATCTATATTTTATTCTGCACATATAAAAATTAGAATACTGAAAGAATATCATATATAAACATCCAAAACATCAACTCCAATTACCAGATAAATCACCAAAAATTCATATAATAATCACATAATCAACTTCAAATAATAATATTAATAATACCTTGAGAATATGGGATATTACAGATATGAGTAGACATATACATATATTTATATTAATATCTAAATAAGAGTAAGGATTATTCTTATGTAAATTATATTAATTAGGCTTCAAAATATTTTTTTTATATGATAGTATATATATGCTCTTTGATATAAAAAGAAAAGGATGAAGGGAAAAGACATGAACCCTAACTAGCCTCCCTTTTTCTCTCTTCCAAATATAAATACATATACATAGATTTTTGGGCCAATTGAGGTGTGATCGTTGTTGAACTTTGCCGGCTTGTGACAGATTTTTCTCTTGCTGCAGTATCCTAGAAATTAATTTACGGTAGCCCAACACAGCATAGGTGGGGCGAGTTTATCTTCAAGAACATTCGTGTCATTTATAAGATTCTTATATAATATTAAACCAACAATATAGATAACCTTTATTTGTTGTTATTGTTAAATATTATTATTTCTGAATATTGAATTCGTTTGACCTTCGTGATTTATTTTTCTAATTGATTTTAATTACCTTTCTTAAATTATGATTTATATTGAATATATTTACCCTAACGCGTAATTCAGGATTGTGAATGAAATTATCTTTACTTCTAGTGGTTAACCTTTTGATGATACTGTACCCACCATTAATTGGGCCACTTATCAATTTCCAGAGCCTATTAATCTTTCAGGGTATATCTGGCAAGTTCGGTAGGGGTTCTAGTTTTTCTTGATGATATAAATCGATGAGACTGTTGCTAATGGTTAAGGGTCCAGGGTCGGTGATGCATTATAACCTAAATGTTGTTAATCAAGATAAAGACGATACTATAACAACTTATGTTATGTGCATAGAGAAAGATATAGTGGCAAGGGCTGCAATTCTTGCAGTTATAGTGTACACTTTATTTGATGTTTATTTATCAAAGGCCTATAATGCTAAGTTTTTGTGAAAGGCCTATTTGATTAGACACATAATACTGTCTCACGAGGTCTAAAAAAGGATAGTGTGTATAAGTTCCTTGACTGGAAGCTTATAGACTCTAAGTCCATGACTGAGCAGGTGAATGAATTTTAAATAATTATACATACTTTAAAGGAGTTCGATATGAATCTTCCTAAAAAGTTTTAGGTGATTTATGTGATTATAAAACTTCTAAAGACCTATAGTGTATAGTTTTATGTGTCTAAACAGGGTCATGTGATGCCGGTTATAAGAGGGAGTGTGAAGATAAACATCGTGACAGCTGATCAGAAATGAACGCTAGCTAGTAAGAAAAGTAACAGTAACTCTGAAAATGAAAAAAACAAGGCTAAAACCAAAGATAAAAAAACCATGTTAGTCGTGTGGACATATAGGTCATTGGAGTAAAGATTATTTTAAAAAAACTGATGTAGTGGCTCAGGAAAATACCGTGATCGGGACTAGAACCATTGTTGTGCCTCTAGCTAATATGATTATTTTTGAAGCACATGCTTCTGCAATCAATGAAGGGTAAGTCCCCTATAAAACTATATTATTATGTATTTATCTTCCGAATGAGTGGTTGATTGATACTGCAGCTAATGTGCACATTTATGATGATAAAACTCTATTTGTATCTTAACAACTCGCTCATAAAAGGACAGTGACTATGGGAATGCTAGTGTTGTATAAGTGTTAGAAATAAGAAACATGCACTTGAAGTTCCCTTATAGGCGTGTTCTATCCCTGATTAGAGTCCATCATATTCCTAATATTCGTAGAAATATTATTAGTGGATCTTTTTTAGTTAAGGACGATTTTGAACTTTTTTTGAAGTGTAATAAAGTAGTTACCACTTATATCGGTGTATTCCTTGGAAAAGGTTATTTGTTGGTTGTTTTATTTTTTATTAATGTTGAACCTGTGATTGATGGTTTGGTTAATGAAATTGTTGCTTCTTCTGTTAATTGGGTTGAATCATCTAATTTTTGGCACTCGTCGTCTTGGTCATTTAATTTCTGGTTCTCTAATGACTATGATGAATTTAGAGTTGATTCAAAAATATGCAATTAGTAACAACTCTAGGTGTCCACTTCTAAAATCACTTCATAATGTTGTAAGTGATTCTAAAATATTAGATTTAGTTCATAGTGAATTTAATGACTTGTTTACTAAAGACAATAAAAGATATTTTATTACCTTTATGATGATTGTAGTAGATACTATTATTTTTATTTGCTTAGAAATAAGGATGAAGAACTTGATCACTTCATTATGTATAAAAGTCAGTCCTTTTATCATCTAAAAAGGTTCACTCTATATTTCTTGTAGTGAACATAATAGAATATCCTAATTAATTTTTTTTAAAAAGGAAACTAGAATAAAAGAATTTAAATACTTAAACTACATAGTACCCAACAATTAGTTATATCATTATATCATATAATAAAACTTTAAAACTTTTGACTTTTCTTTATCGTCGAAATAGATTCTTGCCATGAGTATTTATAGGTGGAGATAAATACAAATACAGATGTAAAACCTTACAATGAGATGAGCTATTATTCAAATAAAGTTATAATGAAATTTTAAATCAAACCTCATCATGAGAGGCAATATAAATTTTTAAGGATGAAGTGATCTAACTAGACTTTTATGTTTTATAAAGTCATGTAGGTGATTGGTTATTTGGTGCTCAAGAATTGGCATAATTATTTGGTAGTGACATCATTGATGAGTGTCGTACATATTTGTTTTTATCCAATAATATGTGTAATTACTTTATCACAATTCATAATAACATTAAACCACAAAAATTATAGTATCAAGTCACAAAAATTGACCACCAAATACTTCATTTAGCAAATTGAAGAACATTTTACTAATAACATCTTACATTATACTTTTCATTGGAATTTTTTAGTATGGATGGGCATGCGATAGATTGACTTAATTTCTAGAAATCTGGTATGCCCATATGCCGAGACAAGCAATTAATTGGTTCCTCAATAATCTACTTGGATTTAACTAAATAACATTAGATAATAATTTGTAAAAGAATAAAGAAATATTTGGTTTTTAATATTAATACTTAAATAGATATCTATTTTTTTAGTTCATAAGATTAAAACATATATAGATATTTCACTTTTATGTTTCATTTTTAATATTTTTGTAGGATTTTGAATTTGTTTAGTTTTAGATATTTTTATATCTACAACAGTATGGAAATGATATGGGTTGAAAAAGATTTAAACTTGATATGGTATGCCCTTTTCCTCCCAAATGTATAAATTGAGTATTTCTAATGTATAAGATGACCACATAACATTGCATTACATAGTATTTATGTATAAAATAAAATATGGCCTTATCTAACAAAGTATCAAGGAGAAATTGTTGGATTTATTTGTTTAATCTAAACTGTTTTTAAATAAAATGTTTTTATTAGAATTTGTTGGAGTTGTAGTATGTGGCTGAGTCCACATAGGTGATGGGAGTTTGAAGTAGTCAGGATAGCAGTTAGTTTGTTCCTCTTTTATTGGCACCACCTCTGCTGTGTATGCCTTATTTTTATGTATGTAATGGTTACTGTTTAGATTAATCAGAATTACTCCATTCTCTCAGAAACATATCTATACAGTCACACTATAAAACAGAAATCAACTATAAACAATTTTTTAACACTGTAAGAGTCAATCTTTCAACCAGGACAAACAAGGCTCACTTTTAAGAAAATATTCAAGAGTTAAAATTCTTGATAATAACTATGATAATTTATTACAACACTATATATATATATATTAACATGATTTACTTAAACTAATTATTGTTTTCTTTCTTCACATTCATTGGTGTAATAGTGATTTGGATTTGGGTCTTAATTTGGCAGCATCAACTCTGTAAGAAGTGGCTAGCAACCATTGGGGCTAATCATTTCCCCTTTGTCCTTCCATCCTCATGTGTCATAATCTTCAAAACCTATTAGAAGGATCCAATTTCATGAGCATGTATTTGGCTTATTGTAACAAAGGTGGAAAACACTTGTCCAATTAAATTTGGGATGTAACCATTACCAAATAAAAAAATATTTAATTTTTGCATCAATTTATTAAATTGTAAAAAATACCTATCATATACAGTGAATCCTTAATATTGTGGAGCATTTTCTTCATTGTTTCACTATAAATACAAACACAAATATATTATGTAAAGATTTTGGAATAAAATATTCACCATTATATTAAAAAGATAAGAAATAGAGGTTAATATTGAAGAAGAAGGTTATCAACTAATTTTTTCTATCCACCTACGAAAAAGTCAATCCAAAATTAATAGACCAATAATGTAATTGGGTTCAAACAACAAACATTAATATAATTAATAATTTTTCTAATACTAATATTTGATTTTTCTATCTCTTGGCTTGTAATTAATTTGTAAAAATGTGGTATAATGAAAGAAAAAAAAATCAAGAATAACATTTTTTGTGAGAACAATCACATCCACTTTCTTTATGTCCATTGTCCATTATAAATAATAACTACCAAATAATTCTATCTAAATTGTCCGATCTCCTTTTTATTGTCCATTATAAACAACTACCAAATAATTCTATCCAAATTGTCAGATCTCCTTTTTATATGGCCAGGACCAACGAGGACACACAGAATCTCTTTTAAATCAATTATTCTCTAGAAATTTGAAAAATATCAACACATGATACTTGTATGGGTTAAAAAAGATAACTAGACAAAAAATACAACATATCAAATCTTAAAGGTAGGCTAAAAACAAAGAAAATGTCAATCAATAATAAAAAACAAAATATATGGAGATATAACGTAGTCACTCACAAAAATATACATGGGCACTTGTGTGTTTATGTATGATGGCATCTGAATTACGAACTTCATGTAACTTACACATGTGTCTCCTTTAATATAGTGAAATAAACCTTCTAATTTTAAAAGACAAAAGGGGTGGCTTTAGCCTTTTCCCTATGTTCAATACTCATATAACATTTATTTTAGATATCATAAAACTATAAGACCACATAAGGGAGATGTTGTAAATACATGACTAGTGGTGTATGGTTATAAACTAAATAATGAAGATTCTAGAATGTACTAGTAGGGGAGGTTTTGTTTTTTAAAAAATTTACATACAAGTTTATAGAATGGACTAGAAATACTAATTCATCTTATTATCTTGATGGGCTGCTACCCAAAATGCCTTTTTTTCTTGGACTCTTGTTTGTCTTGGGGCTGGGCCTTCCGTTAAAGTGTATATTTCTTTGGCTCATTATTGTTATTATTTTTTATATGAACTATAAGAAGACTTGTTGATCTCTTAATCATTGTGAATCATACTAAATAAATCAAAACACAGTAAATGTTTCTTTTCTCATTCAATTTGATCTATAAATGGTATAAGATATATGTTAAAAATTATCTATAAATTTACAAAAATAAACATTCCTTTAGTTTTTTAAATGTATAAGATATCTCTTAGAAACAACTAAGAAATTTTTTAAGAACTCTTTGTTTATAGTTTGTCAATAACTTCTATTTGAAATATTAAAATTTATTTTGACTAATGTGATTTTAGCTCTTTATTAAGAACTCTGTAGTACCAAAACTAAACTTCACACACTTTTGTATAAGTAAATCTGGAGAAGTTTAATAAACGAAAAACAATTTTTATTGATGTCTAATTTTCTAATAATACATTCTAACGTAAACTTATAAAATAGAAAACTACTAATAAAATAGAAACCACTACTCCTGAAAATACTCCATGTCTCCTACTTCCTAAAAACTCTCGTATCAATGTTGTAACAACAAACGACTAAGTCATACAGCCTTGTATATGCTTCACCATCGGTATTTATTAAAAACAAATACGCTTAGATTAAGACAACTACCAACATACCATCCCCTAATCTAAGCCAGTATCTGCAGATTCTTCATGCCCAACATATCACACATTTTCTGAAATTTAACAGTAGATAATGCCTTGGTAAGAACGTCTACCCGCTGCTCCTCTGTACGCACATATTTTATTTCAATCTCACCTCGTTCCACACACTCACGAATAAAGTGATATCGTATATTGATATGTTTACTCCTCCCATGAAATACCCGATTTTTAGAAAGATTTATTGCAGACCTGTTGTCTACATATATCACCACTGGTTGCTGCTTCATATCCATTATTTGATCACCAATACTACGTCTATCCTCTATATTGCCTACGAGATCACTATCAGAATTGCCTGATAGTAGAAAATTTTTGGTTCCCTTTGCTTATACCAGTCCAAACTCCATGGTTCCTTTAATGTATCGCAAAATTTGCTTAACAATACCTAGACGAAGCTCTGTAGGACATTCGATGTAGCGAATAATAATGCCAACTACATAGGCAATGTCAGGTCACGTGTGCACCAAATACCTCAGCCCTCTGACCATGCTCTTGTATTGAGTTGGGTTAATAGCCTTTCCCTCTACATCCTTGTTTAGCTGAACATTTCCTTCCATTGGGTATTTGGCCGGATTACAGTCACACATACTAGCCTTCTCAAGTAATTTCCGAGCATATGCAGTTTGTTTGAGCTCAATATATTCTCCTTTCTATTTAACTTTGATACCCAAATAGTGAGATAACTTACCCAAATCACTTATGTCAAACTCTTTGTTCATTTGCTTCTTAAAACTTTCAATTAATGAAACATTCATTCCTGTGATCAGTAAATCATCGACATAAACGCCAATAATTAACACCTCATCTCCTTCTCTTTTGGTGTACACAAGATGCTCATAGGGACATTTTTCAAACCCCAGGCTTATGAGATACTTACCGAGTCGATCATACCATGCACGTGGTGCCTGACGTAATCCGTAAAGAGCCTTCACCAATTTGTAAACCAAATGTTCTCTGTTTTTCTTTACGAATCCTTCAGGTTGAGACACAAAAACTGTCTCTTGCAACTCTCCATTTAGCTTGAATACCCATTTCAAACCCATAGGTTTATGTCCAGACAACAACTCTACCAGATTCCAAGTCTTATTTCTTTCAATGGAGTCTATTTCTTCTTTCATGGCTTGTTTCCAGGCATCATCAACAGCTGTTTCTTTGTTGTTTGAAAGTTCATTTATCCATGCCAATATCAGCTCACTCTCAGCTTCAACCTCCTCTATTTCATTATAAATATCGCTAAGCAACCGGAAATTTCTGGGTTCACTGCTAGTACTACTTTTTTACTTCCCTGACTACTCTCCCCAATTTTCGAAATTGCATCTACCAAGGAATTAGAACTGAAACTCCCTACATTTCCTGTGTTGAAGCTCCCTGCATTTCCTGTTGTACCTGCATTCATATTATCCCCTTTACTGAATTCAGTTAAGCCCGTGTTCAGGACAACAAAAGTATCTCGAACGCTTTGACTCTGGCTTGTCTGCATTTGGTCACCCCAATTTCAGGCTTTTTTTTCTTCAAAGATTACATCTTTGCTGATATGTATAGCCCTAGACACTGGATCAAATAATCCATACCCTTTTGTTCCCGGTTCTCTACCCAGATGAACAACGATTTTGTTTCTATCACTGAGTTTAGTTGTGTGCATATATGGAAATTTCATGTGTGCAACACAACCAAAGACTTTAACATGTCTAATATCTGGCTTATCCCCCCGTCCAAGCTTTATACGGTGTCTACCCTAAGAGTGCACGGGCGGGTAAGCGATTTAAAATGTACACTGAGTGTCTTGCAGCTTCTCCCCATAATTCACATAGCATTTTCATGGATTTAAGAAAGCTCATGGCCATTTACACGACCGTCCTATTTCTACGCTCTACCACTCCATTTTGTTGTGGAGAATAGGGGTGTATTATATTGTCTATAAATCCCCGCATCTTCACAGAATTTCTTGAACTCATTAGACAAAAAATCTCCACCTCTATCCAGTACGAAGTGTTTTGATTCTTTTCTCTAAATCCTTTTCTACCACATTTGAATTTCTTGAAGGCATCCAGTGCTTCGTTTTTAGTTTTCAGCATGTAATTTTTCTGATGAAGTCATCAACCAACAATAAGAAGTATCTATTACCTCCCTTTGTTTCAGGAGAATTGACCCACAGAGGTCACCGGATTAATTCTAAAACCTCTTTAGAATGAAATTCAGCTTGGTGAGGAACAGACATCCTGGTCTGTTTGCCATTAAGCATCCGGTACACACCTCACTAGGTTGGATAAAATCTGGAAAATCTTGTGCCATCTTGTTCACAAACATAAGTTCATAGCCTGGAAGTTAACATGGCCAAGACGAGAGTGCATAGCCATGTGGACTCTTTTTCGGCTTGTCATTAAGCACATGGACCTGCAGATTTAATAACGAGTCTGTACAGCCTATTTTCTTAGCGCTTAACTTTTATAATCAAACGACCCACTGACATCATAAACCCATAAAAAACATATTCTTGAGTACTACTTTATTTCCGCCTTCTTATAACTGACCCAGTGATATGATATTATTGCATAAAATCAGGAATAAAATATACCTCTTTGAAGATTAATTCCTCCCCATTATTAACTGAAATGCAACCGAGCCATTTCCGTTTAAATCTACTATTGAACCATCTCCAATCTTACTCGTCCTGTCACTTTCTCGTCCAAAGTTTGAATTTTGATCAATAACCCGTCATGTGATTACTAGCTCCATTGTCCAAGTAACAAATGTCAGAATTCCCCCGTTTAACACCACTCAGATTCAATGAAGGTGTTACTTCTCCTTCGTTCAACAAGAGTTTTCTGCAACACTTTGTACCTTCAACAGAAGCAGGCACATCGTCTTGTACCTGGTGAGATTAACTTCTGATTTTTACTCCTTCTCACATTCACGCTTGGGCTTATGACATTCTATAGCGAAATGTCCATATACACCACAATTGAAACACCGAACTTTGCTTCTGTCACGCCTTGGGCATGATCCACTACCTTGATTCTTTGTGCCCGGAGACAGTTCTTATTTTCCCTGATTTCTTTACCCAACTCATCCCTCCGTGAGGAGTAGTTGTCCTTCGTTGCCTTCCTTTTCCTCCATTCCTTTCAGTTAGTAGTTGTTGACCACCACTGGATTCACTTTGCCCACGCATCCTCTCCTCCTGTGCGTTGAGGGATCCCACTACCTCCTGAATAGTCACGGTGTCTAAGTTCCCAGACTGCTCTATCGTTGACATAATTTGTAAATTTTTTGATGGACAACTCTGAATAACTTCTTCAACGTATCCTTTATCCACTATTTCTCCAAGAGTACATATGTTCGTCACCATACCGTTTAGCTTCATGCAAAAGTCAATCAATCAGTTCCATTTCTTTCATGCTCAGGAATTCAAATTCAGCCTTCAGTGTCTGTATCCTACCATTCTTAATCCGATAAACGCCCTAAACACATGGGTTTTCACATCCTCCCAGGCTTCTTTGGTCATCTCCTTAATCAGCAGATTATCAACAAGATGCTCAGGATTCCCTGGTATATTGCAGTCAGTACCTTCTTGTCTGTCTTGTCCTCAATGGTGCCTTTCGGATATGTAGGCTCGATTCTACCCATATGCCATGTGCTTTCATGTAAACTTTCATTTTAAGGACCGAGCGGTTAGTTTACTCTTTGTTAGCATTGGATAGTAGTAAGGCCAAAGAATTCTCTTTGCTCTTCCTGCGTCTCTATAGTAGTTGCTTGTTTTGGCATGTACTTGGGCATATAGCTCCGATACCAAATGTAGTACCAAAACTAAACCCCACACACTTTTGTATAAGTAAATCTGGAGAAGTTAAGAAACGAAAAACATCCACTGAATTCAGTGGTGGTCAGTTACTTGAACAGGACGAGTAAGATTTGGAGATGGTTCAACAGAGATATAAAGGAAAGGGCTCGGTTGCATTTCAGTGTAATAATGGGGAGGAATAAATATTCAAAGTGGATATTTTAAAATGTAGTACCAAAACTAATCCACATACACTTTTGTATTATTAATTTGGAGAAGTTTAAGAAATGAAAAACAATTTTTATTGATATCTAATTTTCTACTAATACATTCTAACATAAACTTTTAATAGAAAACTACTAACAAAATAGAAACCACTACTCCTGAAAAACTCCTGGTCTCCTACTTCCTAAAAACTCTCCTCACAATGCTCAAACAACAAATGACTAAGTCATAGAGCCTTCTATATGATTTGCCATCTTTATTTATTAAAACAAATCCACTTAGATTAAGATAACTACCAACAAACTCAAACCATTTTAAAAAAGTACTTCAAGAAAAATATTTTCACAAAGTTTTCTTGGCTTTTGTTTTCATTATATTATGTTTGCACTCTTTACAAACTAGAAAAACTAATTTTAACGAAATGCTTAACA